>NC_030432.2:5530894-5563394 GCF_001660625.3 Ictalurus punctatus
GAAGTGCCAGATGAGGAACTAACTGTGTTTTGGCTGAAACCCCTACAACGTGGGATAAAAGACAAGCCTGAGTCTTAAAAGCTGCATGATGATGCAGTATGCTAAAAATACTTAGAGACATGCAGCTGGAGCAGAACTGCAGAAAGGATCACAGTCGTCATCCACAGATTAGTGTGAGCACACTCCTGCTTTCAGCTAAGATCCCATTCATATGTGTGGGCTGTTAGCATCGAGGTTACAGCCTTTAGTCTTCTCGGTGCACATGCATCGAGACAAAGAAGCAAAAAAAAGAGGGGGTGAGAGAGAGAGAGAGAGAGAGAGGGAGAGGGTGAGGCAGGTCTGCCTAGCTTGAATGGAGCACAATAGCCATCTTCGCTGAAGTCGTTCAACCGCAGCACATAACACGGTTTGATTTTTCATACTGGTCAGGTCATGTCATGCGGGGAACTGGATTGCAATGTCTCATCAGGGAGGTTCTGCAAGACATTTTAGCCACCAGGAACCTAAAATCTGCAGCCACCTGTGAGGCAAATCACTCAAAAATATAGAATATAGTCAAATCCATCATATATCAATTCTGTTAGAAAGTCTACACAGGATGGAAACATCTGTACGGTATCTGTACGGGCATGTACGGTATACCACAATATAATATAAAGATTACGCCATTACGCCAAATTTTTTACAATTAAAAAAAAAATAATAATAATAATTAGAAACTGACCAGAAGCAGCGGATGTGATAAAGTTTACAGTCTGTACAGGATTTGGCCGATTTGAATTTTTTTTGTGTGTGTGGTTGTTGAGGCGGCTTTTCTTTTTATCAAAATTTGCGGCGCTTTTTGTGCTCTGTTTTGCGCAAGTGTGGTCTGGGGAAAATCTGAAAAAGTCGTTTTGAAAAATCGCACGCTTCCCTGAATACTGCGGAGTCTGCTTGATTTTTGCGTTCATTTCTGCGACCGCAAAACCATGAAATCCTGGAGGGATTGAAATTGGAAAGAAGGAAAGAAAGAAAGAAAGAATTATTTTATTTACTTTAAATAGTTTTACATATTTTTTTTATTTACAATTTTACATTTAAAAAAAATGAATACATTTGTTTGACATTAATTATTAATTTGTTTATTATTCATTCTTATTCACTATTATTTACAACAGTTTTGATTGATTTATTCAGCACTACTGTGATATCCGAGTTTGATTCAGGTTGTTCTGATGCAATTCTAAACAGATTCTTCATGCAGCTTGATGGAGCCACTTTTCAAAAATGTTATTTCTAAAACCTACAGTGGGATTTTTCCCCCCAGTATAACCACTCGCTGCTTTTAAAGTGTACCATCATCATAATCCACGATGGAAAACACAGAGCTTAAACATATCTCCATTAGGGCTGTCAGAATGAATGTCACTGTTTGAACAGTATTTAAAAATGTGTCATATATTCAAAAGGTGGAAAATCGGCATTCCGATATTTAGCACGTTATACAAGCATAAGCCTAATAAAAAAAAAAAAGACATTTATTTATTTATTTATTTTGGTTAAAAAGCAGGGCGTTCTGACTAAACGCGCCTTATTTTAATTGCTCGTCGTTTAATTTAAAAAGAACGAGCAAATAAATATTTGAATGGATAGTGAATAGCAAATATTTGATCTAGTTCAAATTCAAGCGCATTAAAAATGCAAAAAGGTTTTTCGTTTTTCAATTAAAGCAAACATTACATTCACGTAAATATCAGATTATCTAATATTCGGCATGCATTGTTTATTTATTATTCATTATTTTTCCCCTCTTGTTATACTCTCATACTCTAACAATCAATCGGTGACGCTTCCAACAACAACAACAACAACAACAACCGGTACATACAAAAAAAAAAAAAAGCTTGCTTGTTGAAGTCATCTACCTATTTCTACGTCTCGGACCCTCCCCTCCCACAGAACAGTGTCCTTGATCAAGCGTCTTCTCCTGCACTCGTGCATGCACACTGCAGCCGGTGCACATCCAGCAGCCGTCTGCACGGGCCAGATCTAATTAAACGCTCTTCTACCTTAACAGGATTGCACGAACCGAGTGCTTCCTATGCGCTTTTAACTGCCACTCACACTAATGCACTCGAGCAGCCTTGGGATGTGGCGTTTCCTATAATACACATGCAGTGCTCCGCACAAGTCAAGCCATTATTTGTACACATGTGGTTTTATGGTTATTGTTCCTTGGAGCTGGTGGGCATGTAGGAGTGGCAAGAGGACTGCTGGGACCCGATAGAGCTGAACATGGGTTTACAGCAGTTCAGTGCTTTTGAGGACACGGAATACTGTGTGTTTTTAGTGCCGATGCGATACTATAATGTATGCTATATAATTCCTAAAAGCATGAACAAATCTCAAACCCATTCTCACGGAGCAAGCAGATTACTTTTACTGATTTTCGCATAACAAAAGTGTTCATTCGGTATGTAGCTATATTTAAACTTCCACTTCACTACAACATGAGCTAACTGTTCTGAATCCCACCACCTAATGAACTACACATCACTCAACTCAACGATCTGATTGAAATAAAACGATTTTTACTAAGCAGATCAATTTAAACATAATTAATATAAATATAAAGACACTAACCAGACTCCAGTAACATCTTTTGCAAAGCAGGGGCGTAGCCATCATTTCAGATGTGGGGAGGGGGGAGGGATGACAGAATGTCAAAAGGTATGATTTTTTCTGACCTTTTCTCTAATTGATGGGTTTTATCTCATCTTGCTCTTAATGGGCTTAATATGCAATTTATGATTCTGTACTTGCATGTTACATTGTAAATCGCACTGTATTATTTAAACACTGCGAATTGTGTTTAGCGTACACTGTACTGCACGTTCATAGCACACAATATATAATATATACCTGTATATTCACAGAATACTTTATTCTATTCTGTTATATTCTATTCGACAGTCTAGTTTAGAAAATAAAGAAGTCACTCAAACCACGCTGTTGCAAAGAGACTGGAATTGAACTAAACTAGCGAGCATGTGACTGTAAGGAGACCTGATATCAGTACAGTAACATGTTATATCAACAGGAAGAGAAACCATTATGTAACATGCAAGGCTGGCTGATCCAGGCACACGGAATCCGTGCACATCCGAATTCGACACGAACAATTCACCAGCTTATTCTAATGTGAAGGACTCGTAACACATCTGTAATAAAAAGAAAAAGACGTCACCCAACCCCCCCCCAATAAATAAATAAAGAGTTTGAAAGTAAGTGCACGTTTGTAGGCTAATATTATGATCAAATCTGGCTGAATAATCATCAATGGAAATAGGCAGAGTTTAAGAAGAAATATGAAGCAAATCATTCATCATTGTGCAACACGAATACCACACGCCAAAAGAACTTACACTTACACTGCACGACTTGGTAAAAAAGGGGTCAATGGTTTTTTGCCGCTTTAAGCTCATCGCGACCTCTGAGCGCTCAGCACGGGTGTGAGCATGGGCGTGACACGTGACGTGACTGACCAATTGTCGTGGCGACGTCAGGTCACGTAAAGGCTCATAGACACGTATATACGTATAGAAATCAAAAGATACACAAATTGGCCATGGCCAGTGAAAAAGTGCGGGGGACTAATTTATGTTTTATTAAAAGTATGAATGCCTACGCAAAGAGAGAACACCAAATCTCGTAGCCAAAAGCGTGTCCAATGACTTGCTGACTTTTTAATTGAGCGAACAAACATTATATGCTATATGACTTTGTTTTCCTTAATCAGTATTAATGAGATGAACTGGCTATGTAGCTGGCCTCATTTTATTACATTATAATAGCTGATGCTTTTTAGCCTAGTCTGTTAGGTTTCCAAGCAACGACAAAAAAAAAAAAAAAAAAAAAAAAAAAAAAAAAAAAAAAACCACACTGGAGCTTTCACTTGTCCAGTGATGTAGCTAATAAATTTATAATTTGTCCACCCGCTTATTTTATTCTGGTCATGAACGAGTTTTCCCAATACAGGGAAGGAATCCTTGTACCAGTCCAGGGCCTCAATGACAGACAACCTTATTAGAATGTGAAGCTGTGAAACCAAAATTACCAGGAGGTACACAGTCTGAAACAAATGAACTAATACAAAAAAAGGTAGCATTGTGCAAAACAACTGTCTGGCTTGCTTAATTATGGGGCTATGTAACATACAGACAAACACCATCAGACTACCTAGAACAATTAAACCATACATAAGACTACCTGGAGCAACCACAGCACACATAAGACTACCTGGAGTAACCACAGCATACATAAGACTACCTGGAGCAACCACACCATACATAAGACTACCTGGAGCAACCACAGCACACATAAGACTACCTGGAGCAACCACACCGTACATAAGACTACCTGGAGCAACCACACCATACATAAGACTACCTGGAGCAACCACAGCACACATAAGACTACCTGGAGCAACCACAGCACACATAAGACTACCTGGAGCAACCACAGCACACATAAGACTACCTGGAGCAACCACAGCACACATAAGACTACCTGGAGCAACCACAGCACACATAAGACTACCTGGAGTAACCACAGCACACATAAGACTACCTGGAGCAACCACAGCACACATAAGACTACCTGGAGTAACCACAGCATACATAAGACTACCTGGAGTAACCACAGCATACATAAGACTACCTGGAGTAACCACAGCATACATAAGACTACCTGGAGCAACCACTGCACACATAAGACTACCTGGAGTAACCACAGCATACATAAGACTACCTGGAGTAACCACAGCATACATAAGACTACCTGGAGCAACCACACCACCCACAAGACTACCTGGAGCAACCACAGCACACACAAGATTACCTGGAGTAATTTCACCTTACATTACAGTTTAGTCATCCTGCTTAATATTGTAGTACTGATGAAATACTGAAATTGCTAGAAAAGATCAGTGATGATGATATGGCGCAATAAAATGTCAAAATAACTGTGATTAGTGTTGCTCGAGGTGGAGCCCTGCACATCTGGCCAATACAGTGAGGTAATTGTGAGTTAAATGTGATTTTAAATACACAGTAATACACAGTGATACACACACACACACCACTTTCACAGCACAGATACAGACTGCAGGTGTCTTCGAGTGGGTTGTAAATAAGGCACGACTTCCTGCCTGTGGATCTGCTCTGCTGATTTACTGACGTTCCACCGGCTCAAACATTTACACTCGGATCCTGTACACACTGCAGGCACCAAGAGTCAAAACCTACAAGAACTAGGAACTTGTATCTTTTTGTAAATAAGTAATAGCCAAATATTTTTGCAGCGTTTAGGCGTGCCAGTGGACCTAGATGAACTCTACACTCGATGCTCCAAGACACTACATCCTTCCAGACAGATCATTTTATGAGTTCCTCAAATCATCATTTGCAGTGCTACCTTTATCAGTAGTCTTCAGTACTGAAATAAATTGAAGGCTTGTGAAGCTTTTAGAGCATTAGCTGTGCATGATATGGTTCATGGTCCATTTGAACACTGATGAGCTACATAGTGTTTTGGGGAAAAATGTGTATATAGGTGTGGGGGGGCGGGGGGGGGGGCTCGAGAACAAAGCCCGCGCTCGTCAATAGGCTGTTTCATCAGACTAATGTCAACCAGGGAGCAGCAGACTAGCATCACATCATGCACGGCTAAACAGCACGGGCCAGCTGGCTCCGGTGCTTGCAGTCATTCAGAGAGACCCATTAGCCAAATCCCGAACAGCAATTTACTTACAATCAATAGCACACAATTCAACTGGCAGCCTCTCACTGCAGGCAACAAATTACACAGGAAGGAGCATGTGGAAATTTCGTTCCACGTGGGTTTGTTCAAGACGAGTCCTCTACAAGCACCCCCCCCCCCCCCCCCCCTTAATTTGGGGTAGGGCTTGTATTTCTGAAGATAAATCCTGCCACGTCTACATCTTAACCTACTCCTAATGTTTAAACCGAATGATGACTAACAGAATGAACCCATGATATATTCTGACAGCCACACACACACACACACACACACCCCTGATAGCCTGCCAGCTACGCTTCATCCATTCCCTCATTCCTCATCACTCCTACATCAAGCTTTGTTTCCTTCTTGCTCCTCTACTCCATCACTCCCTGGGGACTGATGGGCAATTGCACAAAATCAGCCTCCAAAAGCATGTACACCACACACACACACACACAATTGTGACCTAGGCGGCATGGTGGAGCAGCAGCTACAGCTTCTACAGAGTGTCCTGACACAAAAAAAAAGAGTCAGTAGGTGATTCGCGACCAGAATTACCTCTAGCTGTGAATGAATTTATGATGCCATGGAATGGACTGGCAATCCATCTAGGGTGTATTCAAGTTTTGGATGGATTGATGGATGGACAATATGTATGGATAGATGGATATGTATATATGGATGGATGAATGATTGCGATGGAGGAATTGATGGATGATTGAGATTGATGGATAGATCAATGATTGGAATGGATTGATGGATGAATGGATGTTTGGGATAGATTTATGGATGGATGGATGGATGATTGGGATAGATGGATAGATCAATGATTGGAATGGATGATTGAGATGTATGTATGAATGATTGGGATGGGTGAATGGGATGGATGGATGGATGGACGGATGATGTATGGGTGATTTGGAGGAAAGGATGATGGCTGGGGATAGATGAATGGATGACTGGGATAAATGGGTGAATACTTGAGATGAAGGGAAATTTACACCAGATATTAGAACTTAGACAGTTTTATACATCAAACCTTTTGTCATTGCCAGCAGTTACCATTCTTCCTGACTGATCAAGGCTAAAAACCGAATTAATGAATTAACGAACACAGGTTATTACAGTCTAAATAGGCCCATCAGTATAGATTAGCCAAAGAGTAGCCTAGGAGTTCATATGCCGATCTATAATCAATTTTTAAGAACTGTAACGGAATGAAAAAATCCATCACTGTATTGAAACCCACAAATGAATCATGATTTTAATGATTGCTAGGCTGTACATCTTATTTTGAGGTATATCAGTACTGACTCACATAAAGGACTTTTGCAGTAGTCATCAGTGATGTTTTTCCATTACATATTAAAATGAGCTTTTTTATTATTTTTAATGCTTTTGAAGCCCTTGATTAGTTGCATCAGGTGTGCTTGAGACAGCACCTGTTTTGCATATTTGTGCTGTTGTGAGGGATTCTATTCAGGGCGGTGAATCATTTTAAGACTGGGGAAATCATCATTATAAGTTGCATTTTCGGTTGAATTTGGGGAAACCACTTGAAGCGTTCCTTGTGTTGAACTATTTCAATCGCTTTTGTTTGATTTGTTCGTTGCAAACAGCTGAAAGTCTGTACATTTTGACAATAACCCTGATTTGCAATGGGGGTTGAATCGTTTTGACTGCAACTGTACACTCATCAACAAGCGATCATTACTTATGTGAACTACAACCCCAATTCCGAAAAAAATTGTGACAGTGTGAAAAATGCAAAAAAAAAAAAAAAAAAAAGTCATTTGAAAATTCAATTCACCCTGTACTTTACTGAAAATACATTATTAACACATTATTTGACGTTCTAACTTGTGAATTTCATTTATTTTTGAAAATATACACTCATTTAAAATCTGATGACTGCAACACACTCCAAAAAAAGTTACCACTGTGTAACGTCACCTTTTCTTTTAATAACACTCATTAAGTGTTTGAAGACACCAGCTGGTTCAGTTTAGCCAGCGGGATTTCCTCCATTCATCCATTAAGCATTCCTTTAGCTGCGCAACTGTACAGGGCCTTCGTTCTTTATTTTGCGCTTCATAATGCGCCACACGTTCTCAATTAAAGACAGGTCAGTACTGCAGGCAGGCCATGCTAGCACCCGCACTCTCTGCTTACAGAGCCATGCGCTTGTAATCCAGGCAGAATGTGGTTTGGGGCAGTGACACAACCCATACCATGACAGATGCTGGTTTTTGGACCTGACGCTGATAATAGCTTGGACGGTCCTTTTCCCTTTTGGCCCGTTTCAAAAACTATTTGAAATGTCGACTCGTCGGACCACGATTCCACTGTCCATCTCAGTTGAGAGCGAGCCCAGAGAAGTCGACGCCGCTTCTAGACAGTGGTGATGTACGGCTTCTGCTTTGCATAGTAAAGCCTTAACTTGCGTCTGTGGATGCAGCTGCGAATGGTGTCGACTGAGAAAGGTTTACCAAAGTATTCCCGAGCCCATGTCAGAACATCCATTACAGACTCATGACGGTTTTTAAGACAGAGATGTCACAGAGATTTGACCGAATTCCTTGAATCTTTTAATTATATTGTGCAGTGTAGTAGGTGAAATGCCCAAAATCCTACCGATTTGTCTTTGGGGAATGTTGTTCCCAAGTGTTGGATTATTCGCCGACGCATCTGTTGGCAGATTGTTGAGCCTCGACCCATCCTTGCTCTTGAAGGACTAGGCCTTTTTTGGAGGCTCCTTATATACTATGATTAGACGATTGCCTCACCTTCTTATTTCAACTTCTCACATCGCTATCAGTCCTAAATTGCCCCCGTCCCAACTTTTTTTGGAACGTGTTGCATGCATCAATTTAAAATAAATCTTAAAAAAAATAAAAATATGCAGATGACCAGGTAAAACATCAAATACCTTGTCTTTATACATTTTTTTTGTTTAAATACAAGTCAAAGTACATTTACAAATCACTCTTTGTTTTTATTAGCATTTTCCATACCGTCCCAACTTTTTTGGAATTTGGGTTGCATTTGATGATGTTTTAAGACACAATTACCATAGTATCAGCTCCGCTCCTCCTCTGACTGAAGCAGTTTTGTATCTGACTGATGTTTGTGGTCTATTCATGGTGAAAACCGGAGGGAAACGGGTCGTAGGCAAAAGAGGGAAAGAAACAGTCAGGGTACTGAGAGCAGAAAAAAACTCTCTTTAACACTGTGTTTATCTTAACTGTCTTTTTCCACTCCCTGAAAACTCATTCTGTCCCGATGGTGATCAGAGCCTTTCAGGAATCTTATCAGCAGCAGCATGACACGCAACTTACATCAGACACAGCACGCCCTGGTAGACAGGAGCATTGGAACGAACACACACTCACACACACCACTCTCTCACACACACACTAACGTGTTAATTTGTTCATGAATATCTTGGCTTTTCGACTTAATATTTACACCTGAGGTCATGAGTGTACATTTGCAAAAATGTTGATAATTTAAAAGAACTTTAAAAACGAAAGGCATCATAAAAATCGCATTTTGTTTGAATTAGTCCCGCGCTGAATAAGCTGCAGTATCTCACATTACAGATGTTTACATATAGTCCCGAAGACACAATAATAACCGAATTTACACAGATGAACCAGTTGAAAAGTTCACATACGCTTCATTCTTAATACTCCGTGTTGTTACCTGGACGATCCGTCCAGGTGTGTTTTGTGATAGTTGTTTGTCCTGAGCAGTTAAACTTCCCACTGTTCTTCTTCTGGACGGAAAAACCCTACAGGTCCGGCACATTCTTTGCTTTTCCAGCATCTTCTGCATATTTGGGCCCTTTCCAACAGCGACTATATGATGTTGAGATCCATCTTTTCACACTGAGGACTACTGATGGACTCGATACGTTAAGAGCCAGGGGGGTGTAAACTTTTAAACACGATGACTCAAAAGTCGACTGTTATTATTTTGTCGTCTGGGAAACGTACATATCCTGTGTAGCTTTTGACAGGCAGTACTACATGAAAAACATTTTTAAACACAATAATAACAACAATTTATGCCAGATGTTTTAGTGGAATTCCATTAACACAGACACATCTGTATGATTGATAACGCACTTAAAATGACTGCGGTATTGGCAAGGTTTCAACTCCAAACACTTAACTTGATAGAATCCAGTCAGGTTTAGCGGATACATAGCGGCCATTTCGAGCACCGAATTCTACTCAAGCAACAAAACAGCATACGGAATACGATTTATAACCTCATATTCAATAAACTGGTGTTTATTGGTATCAATTGGTTATTGATAACATTATACACTCCACAATCTATATATGAAATGAATCAGATATATTGAACAAGGTTATTATGTCTTAAGGAGATATTAAGTTAAAATAACGGTATACCATGTTGAAAGAACTCTTATTTATATGCTCCTGGAACACTACAGAGTCGGGAGCCGAGGCAGCCTCTTGCAGTGAGCAAACACAGGCCTGAACACACACACACACACACACACACACACACACACACACTCTCTCAGAGTAAAGCGAGTATGAGAGGATTATTTGGGGCCAGGACTGAGGAGGCTATTGTTAGATCCTGAGAAAGTGTGTGTGTGTGTGCGCAGTAGTTGCTGCTCAAGGACCATCAACTCCACAGAACAGCAGGGAAGCCACCACCAGGACAATTCTGAGAGAAGAGCCCCGCTGCTCGGTGTGAGAAAGAGTCCAGAGGGTTGGGAAGATCCTTTTATCAACATAGGAACCAACAGCTTGTGAATAGGGTTAAGAGTTTTTGGCTTTATGCTCACTCAATTAACCACCCAAGGAGGGTTGTTTTTTTTTTCCCTCTTCTGGAAAACAAGATGACGTTCTGCTTTGGTTCAAGCGTCGAAAGTGAACGTAAAAACGTTAAGCTGCAGAAACCAACAACAAGCCCACCCTGCTCATATAATCACAGCAGTGACGCATGGAAATAGTGCTAATCACTTTCACACAAACTCAAATTCAATCCCAATAATGAATCGATAGATGGATAACATGGAACACCACAAGCTGCGTACACGCCGAAGCTGCGTACCTGTAGCTCGTCATAATATTTCGTTTAATCGACTTGAGGACTTTGTCTTTTTTAAAAAAAAATAATTTTCTTTTTAATTGAAAACTAGTTGCGTTTTCATTCTAGTGCGAGAGCAGGGAAGAGGAAATGATCTGACCCATGGCTTTTTCCTCAGAGAAAAGTTGTTGCAATGCATCTTAAAACAATTCAAGCGATACCGAATTGCTCACACTGGAAGAAAATACTAGGCCAAACTAAAACTTATATCACAGTACAATGTAGAGAGGTCGATGATGCCTAGTTAATGTCAACGAAAATGAGGTCACGGTGAAAAGGAGGGTCCATTCGAATTCTGAATCTGTTGCAATCGTTATTCAAATACTGTAGAAACTAGCAATATAGCAGAAATGAGTGTTGTGGCAATTGAACACAATATCGATATTACAATGCGCTCTGTCTCAGCGCTATGCTGAAGAGCAAACCAATCGCACTTTATTGAAAAAAGAACTTGCCGAATCGAAGGTCTGTTTAGTGTATCGTATGAAATGAAATCATTGGATATGCTACAGAGGAATTTTCTGAGATAAAAACAGAAGGTACATTTCTTGAGGGTGGAGACAGAAAAACAAACAAACAAACAAACAAAAAACAAACAAACAAACAACACACCAGTATGGCAGATAAGGTAATATAATCGTAGAGTAGCAACTGCACAGGATGGAATTCCTCGTGAAGATTTAATGCTATGAATAAAGCAGCGGCAGAAAATTACAACCAAATGTATAAAGCTAGACGTCGTGACATGACATAGTGAGAAAAAGAGAAAGAAAGGAACAGAGGGAAGGGGGGGGGGGGTGTGATTAGAGGAAGTGTGAGGCGGCGTTTCCCTTCGCTCCTTTGTGTCTCTGGTGAAGGGTTTGAGCGAAGCAGTGAAAGGAGAAAAGAGACAAGAGACAAAACCGTGTCTTTGCTTTCACCCCCGTCTCACCCTCGCAATAAATCTTGGTCCTCTTCACACTAGCGGCTGTTCTCACTCCCTCCGACTTTCCCCGAAGACAATTAAACTTTAACGGTATTTATGTTTCAAACTGCTGAGGCTTTCAGAAAACTGTTCATGCTTAAAAGAAGAAAAACTCTCTCATATCACCACAGAAAAACGGGGGGAAAATATTTAAAAATAAACAACAACAAAACTGTCTCTCATCACCACAGAAAAACGGGTGGGTGTGAACAACAACAACAACAACAAAACTATCTTGCCAGAACCATGGAGAAAAAAAAAGGTGGCTTAGTGGTTAGCATGTTTGCCTTACATCTCTGGAGTTTGGGGTTCGAATCCTACCTCTACCCTGTGTGTGTAGAGTTTGTATGTTCTCCCTGGACTTCAGGGGTTTCCTCCGGGTACTCCATGCACTGGAGACTGAATGGCATTTCTAAATTGCCCGTCGTGTGTGAATGTGTGTGTGATTTTACCCTGCGATGTGTTGCCACCCCGTCCAGAATGTCCCCTGCATTGTGTCCCTGATTTCCCTGGCACAGGCCCCCGGCTCCCCTGCAACCCTGTGTTGGATAAGCGGTACGGAAAATAGATAGATGGATGGAGAATGAGGTCTTCTCTGTAGAAACATTGAAAAAAAAAAAAAAAAAAACCCAGAAAAGCTGTACCTCTCTGTGTCCATCTTCCATCTCCCCACGTTCACACAATGCCAACTCGAACCACGAAAAAACTTAAACTCCGCCACTAAGTATAAACCTCAAACCCAAATGTTCTGACTGAAGGAAGCTCACTAACCATAGGAACCAGAGGAAACCCAGACAGGAGGAGAGCCTAGAACGCTGAACAACCTTCAGAATAAACAACCCCAGAGCACATAAAACAGCAAAACATAACAAGCCATCAAAGAGGTACACACCAGAGCCACATTTTATCCAACACTCCTAATCATGAATGCAGGAGAACGTTCATGTGAAGGATGAATATGCTTGATTGTGTAATGGCGGTCAAGTTAGAGAATGTAGCCTCAGAAAACGTCTTTTTTTGCTCCGTTTTGCTTTTACTCAGCCTCTTTATGGAAGAGCACAAAGATTACACAAAGATTGAGACATAAGATTGCCTCAGCCTGCCTCCTCTGATTTTAATTTCCCATGGGCACCTCTAGAACCTCGAGCTATGAGGCAATGGCATGTCAGTTACAACAACTGTTTTGGGACAAGCAGATCGCCAGTCAAGGCCAAAACCACTCGTGAGGATCACTTCAAAAAGCCGAGCAGGAAAAGAGAAAGAACACCAGCTGCGTAGGACGGGAAAGCAAAACCACACGACTGAAATATTCCCCGATTACATCACACCCAGAGGAAACGGGCATCTACAGGCAGTAGGAGATTTTTTGACCACGGGACATCAACTGGCAGACTGCAGCCCGGATGTGAAGCCAGCAAAGTATTAAAACTGTACGTGCCAAAATACTGCAGCAGTACCGATTAACATGAAAAAAAGTCATTGTTTTTACCATGACATGAACCAACATGGCTTCTGTAGGAGTGATGAGAAGAGTGGATCATTATTCGTTCGGCGAAATGAACAAATCTTTATTCAAGTCGTTTTGTTCCTTTCGTTGATTTGAGCGGAATTAAATTGAAATGGTACATTTTCAAAAGCGAAAAAAACACATCTACTCACGGAAACTTTGATCATATTCCATCCATCCATCCATTTTCCATCCCACTTATACTACACAGGTGCACGGGGGACATTGGAGCCTATCCCAGGGGAGTCGGGGCACGAGGTGCGGGACAACCTGGACGGGGTGCCGATCCATCACAGGGCACAATTCACACGCTACACATTCACACACTACGGACAGTTTGGACATGGCAATTCAGCCTACAACACGCGTCTTGACTGGGGGAGGAAACCGGACTACAGAGAGGAAATCCCCGAATCACAGGGAGAAACGATAATGTAGCCGAGGACAATGGCTTTATGAGAAACAGAAATCGTTAATTCACCACTCAACTGGATCTTCTGGTCCGAGTTGTTCATTCTTTTGTCATGTGACGGTCCCGTAGGCTCGGTACAGGAAACAGAAATGATTAGTTCACCTCCCGAGTCCCCACTCCGGTCTGAAAGTGTGTGAAACCTTTAGAGTTTTCTGCATTTCTGCAGAAATAACCTAAAACATTATCAGATTTTCACCCAAGTCCACAAAGTAGATAAAGAGAACCCAATTAAACAAATGAGACTAAACTATGATGATACTCTAATTGATGTCCTGATATATTCATTATAATTCTCTGGTATAATTCAGAATTCATCGTTCCATCAATGATAGCGAGTCGTCCTGGTCCAGATGCAGCAAAACAGACCCAAACCATGATACTACCACCAGCATGCAGTGTTTTCCTTTCTCCAAACATAATCCTTCTCATTTAAAGCAAAAAGTTCTGTTTTGGTCTCATCCATCCACAAAACGTTTTTCCAATAGTCTTCTGCAAACTGCAGAAGAGCACGATGTTCTTTTTAGAGAGCAGTGGCGTTCTCCTTGCAACCGTGCCATGTCATGTCTGGTCTGATTAGCAAACAGACTACATGGCAGACTGGAGAGAGAGAGAGAAGTATGCTGGTAATTGTCCTCATGTCAAATTCAAAACACATGTCTCACTGGTTGACCCTGTGGCATTAATTAAAAGCGTCTTGTTTATAGCCACACACTAGGGAAGTTCGCATTTATGAGTTGAGAAGTCATAATTACAATGTCAGGTGCGTTCAAGTCAATTTGGCCAGAGCATGATCATATTAATGATAGGTTACATATACATTACAGCACAGTGAAATTCTTTTCTTCACATATCCCAGCATGTTAGGAAGCTTGGGTCAGAGTGCAGGGTCAGCCATGATACAGCGCCCCTGGAGCAGAGAGGGTTAAAGGCCTTGATCAAGAGCCCAACAGTGGCAGCTTAGCAGTGCTGGGGCTTGAACCCCCGACCTTCTGATCAGTAACCCAGAGCCTTAACCTCCGCGTCACCACTGCACCAGATGCTAGTGTACTTTCTCTTTTTTTAGTTTGAGGATTTAGTAACTATGAGGGCAAATACATTTTCACACAGGCCCAGTTGGTATTAGACAACGTTTTTGGATAAATTTAAAAACAGTATTTTGTGTTTTACTCGAGTTGCGATTGTTTTATCTTAGATTTCGCTTTTAATTTTTTTAAACAAATTTAGTGCGGGACGTGCACAAAAACCGAAGAAATCAGGATGGGGGCAAATACTTTTTCACAGCACCATACAAAAAAAAAAAAAAAAAAAAAAAAAAGCGATTTTGTATGTAATTCCCCGGAGTAAGAATGGTGATTTCGGTGTTTAATATCATACATGTCATTCATCCCAGTGATGTACAATCCACCAGTGAGCAGAATGCGAATGCAGCTCAATGGCAGTGTGTGGTGAAGATTTCCACAACAACTAGGCCACAAAAGGCAGAAAATCCTTCAAACCAAACTGGTGTAAACCGCTTTGCTCTTCTCCACTAAAATATTCCATGTTTTGAGGCCAAGCCAGATATTTAGCTTGGCTGAGCTCTCAGCTGTGAACCAAAAAAAAAGGGCAAGAAGAAAATGGAGGCAGAACGAAGGAGGCCACGAGAGGGGAGTGGCTTTGAGTCCTTACACACACATTCTCTCACACACACACACACACAAACACACACACAGCATTCTAGAACGCTCTGCCCCAATTCCCTCTCTCTCTCAGTCTCTGTGTGTCTCTCTCTAACACACACACTGTACACACACACACACACACACACACACACACACACACCCCTTAGCATTAGACTGCTACCTCCATTACACATATAATCAAAATGCAAATCAATGAGCACAAACTCCGTCCACATCTGCTCATACACCCGTTCACAGACAATGTTCAATCCATATATAATACATAGGTGTGTACGAGTGTGTGAATATGTGGAGGTGTGCCAGCATGAACTGGTTTACCATCTTGTACCCAGATCATCCCTGTACCCACCCCGATAAGGATACAGTGAGGGGAAAAAAGTATTTGATCCCCTGCTGATTTTGTACGTTTGCCCACTGACAAAGAAATGATCCGTCTATAATTTTAATGGTAGATTTATTTGAACAGGGAGGGACAGAATAACAACAAAAAAATCCAGAAAAACGCACGTCAAAAATGTTATACATTGATTTGCATTTTAATGAGGGAAATAATAAATATATCTCCTTATATTTAAATGAAATCTAAATAAATCAAGGTTCATTATAGATTAAACATGGCAATATTTATGGTCAATTTAGGCGTCAAACAATCCATGACTGTGTACTGGAATATTTATTACTGATGAGATGACATAAAAAGTATGCCTCTCTTGACGCGAGTGCAATGTGGGTGCTGAAATGTGCTGTTTGGTTTGGCAGTGGCGCTCATATCTGGTTGCGTTTTAAGGAAATTGTATCATTTAATACTTGAAGCTGTTGAGACTTAAGAGGGAAAGAAATAAACGAGTGGATTTTTGTGTTTTTTTTTTCGTGACCGTTTTTCCACAGTAGGGTAAGGCTGACATTTGCATGAGAGTTTCCCAGCCTCGTTTCATGGTAATTATATAGTGATCAGCGTTATATGGTAGACAGGAAGTCCAAGAAACTGATGCTTCATGCTGATGATTTTTTAAAAGCTTATTGAGACGAAACCCAATAAAAATAACTCGAATCGTTCCATAATCAGATTTTCTCAATGTGAAGTTACAGCGTAGAAAAATGAAGTGGAAAACAGAACTTTTCTTATTGGAAAAATAAAATAAAAAAACCTTACAATAATATAGTTGTATAAAAGTGTGCACGCCCCTAATCGAATACTTTGTTGAAGAAGCTTTTGATTTTATTACACCACTCTGCCCTACTGGGTAAGAGTCTATCAGAGTGGCACATCTTTACTTGGCAATATTTTCCTCACTATTTCTTGCAAAAACATTCTAGAGCCGTCAGATTGTAAGATTGTAATCTCCTGTGCACATCCCACTTCAGGTCACGCCACAGATTTTTATTAGATTCAGGTCTGGGCTCTGTCTAGATCATTCAAAAACATTGCTCTTCTTTTGGTGAAGAATTCCTTTGTTGATTTGGATGGATGCTTTGAGTCACTGTCCTGCTGAAAGGTGAAATTCCTTTTCATCGTCAGGTTACTAACAGACACCTAAAGGGTTTGCACTAAAATCCACTGGTATTTTGTAGCTATTCATGATTCCCTCCACCTTGATAAACGCCCCAGTTCTGGCTGAATAAAAACAGCCCTAAAGCATGATGCTGCCACCACCATGCTTCACCATGGGGATGGTGTTCTGTGGGTGATGTGCTTTTTTGTGCTGCAACAACTAATCGATAAAATCAATAATAATCGATTATGAAAATCGTTTTCAACGAGTCTCATTATGGATTAGTTGGTCTGCGTGCAGCACGGGAGAGATTTACTCATTATGTTACTTCTAATCCGAAAACACGCTTCGGAGAGTAAATACTAAAGACGTGTTCCCAAATGACGTACTATACACTTACACTATGCACTATATACTCTACCGTCTAGTGTGTGAATTTTAGAAAGGTAAAATCATCTCAAAAGGAAGACTAACGGGGTTTTTTGTACTAACCGGAAGTATACGCTGCTTCCTAGTCGACGGCGCATGACGTCATACACACGTAATGCGACGCTGCTAGCTTTAGCAGATACCCAGAGTCACTGACTTTCTCCAGTTTACTGTTTATATACTTAGATATGTACTTGGTTTATAAGTATTAATGCATTTTTTTTTACGGATGCACAAAAAGCACTGAATTAAACTACAGTCCTAAATGGTGTGTGTGTGTGTGTGTTGGGTTCTTTTCAGTCTTACTGTATATAATTGGACTAACAGTTGTGTAAAGTTTTAGTCTGAAGTTTATATTTGTAACACTCAGTTTGTGGATTTTATTTTAAATAAAAGAAGAAAATGGTACTGAAATCCCACCCGGTCCGATTAATCGGAAAAAATAAATCGACCAACTAATGGATAATCGTTAGTTGCAGCCCTAGTGCCAAACATACCTTTTAGAATCATTATACCTTTTGGAATTGGTCTCGTTAGACCATAACACATTTTGCCACATGATTTGGGGTGATTTAGTTGCACTTGGATGTTTTTTTTTGTGAGAAAGGATTAGCCGCCGTACCCTGTAGCCCAGACATCTGAAGATTACGAGAGATTGTTGTGACATGCAGAGAGTGAACAGTACTTCTGATTACTCAGATATTCCTGCAGCACCTTTAACGTAGCTGTAGGTCTCCTGGCAGCATCTCTGGTAAGTTTTGTCTCGTCCTTTTATACATTTAAGAGGGACGTCCTGTTCTTGGTGATGTCACTGTGGTGCTCCAGTTTCTCACATGCTGATGTCACTGTGGTGCTCCAGTTTCTCCTCTTGGTAATAATGGCCTTCACGGTGTTATACCCTAATGTTTTGGAAATTCTTTTATACTCCTCTCCTGATCGATTCGTTTCAACGAGTGAGACATCGTACATGCTTTGTAAGCTCTTTGCGGACCATGGCTGTCAGACGGATGTAAGAAGATGTGAAGAAAATCCTCCAGAAACGGCCGGACTTTATTTAGGTGTTAATCAGAATACTTGAATCGATGACAGTTGTATGATAATTACTTTTGAACACGACATTGAATGCGATCGGTTCGTTCTGAACATAGCCACAGCCACAATTATAAAAGGGTGTGCACACTTACACAACCAGGTTATGATAAGCTTTTTTATTTCCTCTTTTTCCCTAAAATGCTTAAAAGTGTGTTTCACTTCATTTTTATGTCATAATTTCATATTCAGGGTGGAAAAACGTTCTGGCATGAATTATCTTGGTTTAATTTTTATTTATTTTTTTTTACATCACAAAAACTGCCAGGGGTGTGTAGACTTTATACCACTCCACTACATCGTGTACATCCATCATTATACAACCTCAATGGTCCAAAATTAGCTCTACTTTAAAAAACAAAACAAAACAACAAAAAACAAAACTAAACTAAACTAAACTTTGAAACATAAAGGATCCAAGGTGCAATAGTGGATTTTTCTGCCGGACGGTCCAGAATGCATCTTTGAAAAAAAAGAAATAATGCTGCACCTTTAAGCATCGTGGTCTTGTGCCGGGATTAAAGATCTTAGTCAACAGTTCATGCATGTAACAACGACGACATTTAACAAACACACAAATCTGATCAGAATTCAGATTGCAAGCATGTGCATGAATTATAAATTGGATCCAGAGGAAGCAAGTGAGTTGTTAAGTGGAGTCACCACACATCAGAAAGCATTTATGTGAACCGTGCTGACCAGATGCTGCTATGCAAACATTTGGTTTATGGTATTATACTGGATGTTAACATTTTCATTCCTCACTAGTTGATTAAATGCATTTTAGCCATAGATACAGTAATCAGCACAACACACACTGCTTCGTGCATGATGTTGAATTATACACTTTTAAGCTTTATACACTATAAAGGAAGACTGGTTCTATCTGGGCATGGTGGTTTAGAGGATTAGAGCGTTTGCCTCGCACCCCCAGGGTTGGGGCTCAAACCCTGCCTCCGCCCTGGAGGAGGAGCTCGCATGTTTTCCCCGTGCTTCGTGGGTTTCCTCTGGGTACTCCGGTTTCCTCCCCCTAGTCCAAAGACATGCGTTGTAGTCTGATTGGCATTTCCAAATTGTCTGTAGTGTGTGAATGGGTGTGCGATTGTGTTGGCACCCCATCCCCCGCCTCAAGCCTCAAGGGTGTGCGATTGTGTTGGCACCCCATCCCCCGCCTCAAGCCTCAAGGGTGTGCGATTGTGTTGGCACCCCATCCCCCGCCTCAAGCCTCAAGGGTGTGCGATTGTGTTGGCACCCCATCCCCCGCCTCAAGCCTCAAGGGTGTGCGATTGTGTTGGCACCCCATCCCCCGCCTCAAGCCTCAAGGGTGTGCGATTGTGTTGGCACCCCATCCCCCGCCTCAAGCCTCAAGGGTGTGCGATTGTGTTGGCACCCCATCCCCCGCCTCAAGCCTCAAGGGTGTGCGATTGTGTTGGCACCCCGTCCCCCGCCTCAAGCCACGAGTTCCCTGGGATAGGCTCCAGGCTCCCCGATTACCCGGTGTAGGATATGCGGTATGGAAAATGGATGGATGGATGGCCATCCTATCTCAAATATTACAATGCCGTATCTATCGATCAATGATTAATCAATAGTTGGTATCTATCTATCAAAAGCAACAAGAGGTTTACAGCTTGCGTGAAGACAACTCTGCTTTTCTTGATATTTCAGTGAGCTGCACAGAGTGAGTCATTCCAGGTCAGAAGATCATTTAAAAACAATTTCACACCGTCTCTGAGCTGTGATACTCAGGACTGATTCTCTAGAGGATACCACGGAGTAAGTTTCCATGGCAAAGCAGTAGTTTAAAAAAACCTGGAGGCTTAAATAAATAAATAAATAAATAAATAAATACACAGATCGAGGGTAATTCCAAGTACGAAGAGAACCATTCTGCTTCTCTGAATGCAAGCACTGATTAATAGCAAATACGTGCTTATTCAGAGCTGCATGAAGGCAGCTTCAGCATCTTTTCAAACTGCTGCTAATGCTGCATCACAAGGCAGTGTAGTACACTCCGAGGAAAGCGCCATCTGCCTCTCTTCTGCATACATGTGCTCACAGACGTCGGCGATCGGCTATCGAGCCCTCACGCCGTGACCGACATGGCAGAGAGAGCATAAAATGCCTCCCACTCAGAGAGCACCGCCATTTTTGCTCCCTAGACTCCTGGCCACAGATAAAGCTCCAGCATCATCAGGACGCAAAATCACGATCTTCAGACACCAAGGCGAATTCCCACTCGGGAGCTGACTTTTAATTTTCAGTTTGTAATGTTGGCTTCTTGCCATGTTGCCTATGAACTCCATAAACTTAATACACTTTAAAAAAAACAAACACTTTCATTCAAACCAAAACCCAGATTTTTATATATATATATATATATATATATATATATAAACTACAGTCCTAAATGAATAATATATATTCTGGTGTGTGTGTGTTGGGTTCTTTTCTGAATTGGACAAACAGTTGTGTGACGTTTTAGTCAGAAGTTTATATCGGTAACATTCAGTTTGTGGATTTTATTTTAAATAAACGAAAAAAAAATGGTACTGAGAGTTTGCCCCGCCCCATTCAATCAATCGAAAAAATAATCGGCCAAGTAATCGATTATGAAAGCAATCATTAGTTGCAGCTCTAATACCATGCCCGAGTCCAACCGAACCATGCCCGAGCCCACCTCTTCAACGGAATCAGCATACCGTACCCGGGCACGGTACGGAGTGATTATGCAGTCCAATCAGATGAACTGGACTTTGGCTCGCCTAATGTGCGTACATCCTTCTTTTCTCCTCCAAAGGCATTTTGTGGTTTAAAAAAAAGGGATGATAGAAGAAATAACACAGCATGCTGACGTTATACCCACGTCTGCATTTCACATTTCTCAATCCCTGCTGATGATGCGTTACAGATGCATCAGCGTAAATGAAATTCGCCCTGATGCACAATGAAATCTAGGGTTTGTTTCACACTGCTGTCTCTGATCAATCATAAATCTACAGTCTGGGCTGGAAAGCCTCGCTCCTTCCTACAATTCGGTGTATTTTTATTATTACTGTGTTGTCGCATTTGATTAAAAAATAAAATAAAAAATGTTAGAGAAAATAATCTGATCAAACCATCTACGAAAGACAGGGAGGGTTTAGACGAGAGCTGATCTGTGCCACCACTGGCATCACTCATCCTCTATTCCTAGCCTTCAAACCATTTCTCTCTCTCAATCCACCCCCCACTCGTTTTTAGCCTGGTTTACACGATTTGCTTATTGTAAAAAAGACACAGCTCCAGCTTGTGTTAATTATCTGTGCGAGAGCAGAGATGGCGAAGCGGCTGCACAGCTGTTCCTAACTCGCCGCTTTTTAAACACACAAGATTTTTTTTTTTTTTTTTTTTTGAAACCTCAACTGCACCTCCATCATCAGCTACAAATCACAAAACACACACATATAGAGAGAAAGTAAAGACACGGCCCAGAAAATGATAGGGAAAGGTGAGCATGCTGTGTAGGGCAGATGTACGCAGCCTGGGGGCAGAGGGACCGAGCTCGCTAGTCTTCTGAGCACAGGTGCAAACCTGCCGGGGCTGCAGGTCCTCTTCCCCCAGATTAATGAACAGGTGCTGAGTGACATGTTTGTGTTAGCCGTAGGGCTAATGATTGACCTTGTGCAGCTCGGTCTCGCGAGTCGGTTCCTCTCAGACCCACACAGGATGCAAAGGCTCTTTTCAGGATGGTGTGTTTCCGTGTTATTGTGCAGTGTTTTTCAGTAATAAATACAGGAGTAGTAAAAGAGACAGGTGATGCTGCTTTGAACCCTTATATTACAGTGATATACGTGGTTTCTTTTTTAAAAACGTGTTTTTAGACTGGAAAATAACAACACCCTAAATTCTCAGAATGGACTGGATGAATTTTTAGCACTACAGTTGTGTACATTTACAGTTGAGGTTATAAAAGTTTACGTCATTTGGAACAGGATGATCGAATTGATGTAAATTGTTATTATTTTGCCTTCTGGGAAACACTTAAAGATCTAGCTTTATTTAAATATTTAAATATGTCGCCTTCCGAAGGGCGGTGCTAAATGAAAAGAAAGAAAGAAAGAAAGAAAAAAAAATCTTTAAACAAAATAACGATTTACTACAACAACAATTTGACGTCCGCAGTGTGCAAAGATGGATCTCAACATCATATAGCCGCCGTTGGAAAAGGGTCAAAGAATGTGCAGGACCTGGAGGGTTTTTCTGAAGAACAGTGGGCGGTTTAACCGCTCAGGACAAACAAGAGACTCACGAACAACTCTCACAAAACATAAAAACTGTTGTTAATCATCCAGGTAACGACACACGGTATTAATAATCGAGGGTGTGCAAACTTTTGAACTGGTTCATTTGTGTAAATCCAGTTATTATTGAGTCTTGTGGACGATATGTACACATCTGTAATGTGAAATAGAGCTTACTCAGGGCAGAATTAAATTTAAAAAAAAAAAAAAAAAGAAGAAGTAAAAAATGCAATGTTTATTTTTTTTAATGAAGACCTTGCAGATTCTGCAAGGCGTATGTAAACTTATGACCTCAACTACATGTGGGTGTGTGTTTTGTTTCTTGTTTAAATAAAATGTTGGGAAAAGTGGATTCTGTATAATTCTAGGATGGCGACCACACCAGAGCGCACAGCTGTATTTAAGTGGTCAGGTTTTTCCAGCGTATTATTATTATTATTATTAAAAGTGAGGTATGTAACTCTTAGTAATGAATAAATTCCTAAAATCTGTATTTCACAGGACCATGACAGTCATTGGTCACATTATTCTTCTGGTATAGTACATACATTTGATCCATCACCGCGAATAAACAGCCAGTGTAGTCGTGCATTTTTCAAAATGACATTTGTTTCACTTTGTTAGTTACAATAATACTAGCGCAAGACCTGCTGCTAAAAGTTATCGATCACCTTCACACGGCACACTGTATGTGAGAGAGAAAGAAAAGCACTGCAAGCTGACATCTCTCCCTGTTTGAGGTTTATTTGTGATGCTCATGAAGCTGAAAATTTAACCCGATAAGTGAGGAGAACAGGACTAGCTACGCTTTTCCACGTCACTAATCTCTCTGAGAGAGGAGAGCGTCTCTAATCGTCTGGACACTTCGCCCCAAAGGCTTCTCCCTCGGCACTGAAAAGATGGCCCCTCGTGTGCTCTTACAATCGGCTTAAGCTGATGTAAGTCCTTTCGTTTTACATGGGAACGAGATCAGTTATAAACCTGCACTGAGAATGATGAGTCAAAACGCCGATTATGGCGTCCATGTGGTCACAGACCCCCTGCCGGTCGCGCTCGGCGGGGGGCCGCAGCCAACCGCCAGCGCTCCTCTCAGATGGAAGAGGGCTCGTTTCCACACTCCACTTTCAACAGATGCAATTACGCATAACCTAAAAGAAGCACGTAGCTGGAATACGAAAAAAGGATCTGCTAGTTTTACAATTTCACTTCTTTTTAGCACCCCCCCCCCCCCCCCCCCAATGGGTAACACTTTACAATGCACTAATACTTGAATGAACACTTACTTAAATATGAACTAACGATGAGTTAAGGCACATACTAATCACGAAGAACTAATGAAGAGCTAACCTTAACTACGACCACCTTCAGTAATAATGATAAGGAAGGAGCCTTTATTGATCACATACAGCAAAGTGAAATTCTTTTCTTCGCATACCCCATCATATTAGGAAGTTGGGGTCAGAGCGCAGGGTCAGCCATGATACAGCGGCCCTGGAGCAGAGAGGGTTAAGGGCCTTGCTCAAGGGCCCAACAGTGGCAGCTTGAACCCCCGACCTTCTGATCAGTAACCCAGAGTCTGGCTAGATAAAGGTCACGAACAATCGCTGTTTACATGCTAGTTTCTTAATCAGGTTAATATCGGATTATTGTTGTCCATGTCCATGATACAACCTAAGACTATTTAAAATGGATAAGTTTTTAGATAGAGGACACAGACTCTTAGCTGAGAAAGACAATACGGAAGAACCTAGCATGGAAAAAAACTAAACTGGGAAATTTTGTCAACTCTAGTGGGCCACAAAGGGATGCACCCTAATATTGTGCATAATATGCAGCCCAATATTGCGCACTATGACTCATCAGAACAGCTATAGAGGAACACACACATTTTAAATCAATCAGGGCTTTGGAGTGGGTTTTTTTTTCCCCAACAGGTCTGTTGCAGCTTCTCTCAGGACTTCTTTACAGAACACGGTCATTTCTGACACCTGGGAACAACAGGTCATGACTCATGGTTAAAAATACTCTGCCATTCGACAGTGTTGCCTGTGCACGTGTGTAATACCATCTGATGGAAATATATAGTGTCTGAACAGCTTATAAACCAAAACAAACCGTGTCCATTTTCATTTCTTTTTACATTTAATAAAAGTATTCCTTAAAAACAGGCGAGACATGATTAGTTACGGAATAAAGCACAATAGGGGATGCAATTATAAGAAAATAATCGATCAATGACTGGAATGTCCGTGACACAAGGCAGGTCCTGTTCTCATGCTCGTTATGGAAGCTATAAACAGTCGTTCTCTCACCAGGCTCGCTCTCTCTCTCTCTCAAAAATAAAAGCAGTATGTGATGTTAATACTCTTCGTCCTGAAGATATTCCAGTATTGGAAAACCTTGTTACAGCTTTACCTCTGACTGTTACAACACTGACACTGGAGACTCCTTCGAAAAATGCAAAAAAAAAAAAAATTTTAAAAACGTCACAATATCAACGATTACATGCATTTTTAAATCTGTTTACATGGTGCAGCTACCATGTGCACGTTCTTCCTGTGGATAATATTTCAGTCCGGACAGGTTTTCGCAGATTCTTATTTGTGATCGTTGCTCGATTTTGGGAAAATACTTGAACTGGCGAAATCGCGGTTGCACGAATATTGATTGGCACGGTCCTTCATGGCTAGGTTTCTTGGTAAATGAGACCTTCTAGCTGTACTCCGGTGAACTGAAGAGGGCTTTGGTCGAATGCACGTCGTGATCACGTCACATGACGCGTCTTGGCCCAAATCTATAGAAAATCCGCGGCCATTTTGAAAAATTACACGCTCCTCCGAACATTGCTTGGTTTTGCGCCAATTTCTGCGATCACAAAAGCACAAAATCCTGGAGGGACTGATATATTAGGACAAGCGCATTCATATTAATCTGTGGTTTCAGAATTGAGAGTTTAAAAGGGCCGTGCTATAAATAAAAGTAAGAGACTTTTGGAGCATTATATAATATTATATGGCTATTATGTAATATTATTGTGCCACATTTAGTCGATGAAGACAATTCCTCTTTAGTGAAACGGTTTCATTTGATATCTGTGAAACGTATTATTATGTATTCGTCTTTTCACAGCAGCTCGGGAACTTCTCACAAGATCTCTACATGCATTTCTGACACTCTTATCGACGCAACACTTGTTTTCTTTTTTTCCTCTTTCTTTTTATCGCTCCTGTCAGCTAACACAGTCATGCTAATTAACCATACAACCAAACCTCCAAATCACTCATAATATTTAAGGCACTTATTGTGTTATATAATGCTGAATACATAAAAAAAAAAAAAAAAAAAAACAGCGATATGAACCCATGCGAGAGTGCAGCCATATTTAGAATAACTAAATACTGCAAATGTGAGCAAAACTGTCACACTGTCCACGTCAGGAAATGGGAGAAAACAGAACCTCCTGGTCATCGGGATAACAATGCTGACTACAGGTAACACCTTTCGCGGTTAGACATTTCTTCCAAACATTTCCAGTGAACTGTTATTATGTGATTGACTCACATCACCTTCACATTTGCAGGCTTGTGCATTCTGTAGATTCCTTCCCTACAATTCAATCACAAGACTCTAATTGTACACATAACAAGCACCCAGTCACAGATCACTGACCTTGTTTCCATCCCTGTGCTTTCACTTCACAACTGAAATACGAGATACAGGCGCAAAGCTGAAACTGAGAACGGAGGGACTCTATCCACAGTTCTGGCCTGGTGTGAAGCAACGATACAGAACAAGATTAAAAGGAGGACATGTCCTGAGACGATAAGTTCGCCTTGCTTGTAGAGGGTTCAGAGAGTTTTTCCTCAAGCACGCACCCAGGGCAGTGGTTCTGGATCAGATTGTGTTCCCAAATCCAAGGAGGATCATCTGACACACTTGAAGCACAAACGTTTTTTAAGGAGGCCCGCTCAATGCAAAAAGACCTCTATATTCTTGTGGTCGAGAGCACGGTCAACCTCAATCCGGAAAGAAAAAAAAAAATCACTTGAGTAACTTAAGTCGATGCTGTCGATCCACATGCGAACGAGCGGAATAATCACCGATGGTCAACGTCAAAAGAACGCTCCAGGCTTTCACTGTCATTAAAGGCCCAATCTCTTAAAACCTCAGGAATTGTGTGGAGCGCTGATGGGAGTCCATTTTCTTTCAGATTCGTATTTGCTAAAGAACGCTTTTAAATATGCTGCAGGTCAACAGTTCTGCTGTAGCAGTCTCGGTCTGTAAACAGCAGGTCACCCACCACACGCGCTGTGCAACCGGGTAACAACTAGGTACCTCAGGGCAGAACAACATCATCCAATAGAACCACGCTTTTAAATTTATTCACCTTGAAAGACACATTTTTGATCAAACTTTCCCAGATCTAAGAGGGCTTTCACATCTTGTGCACGGTTTACACGTAATCCTGTGATAAGCACATTGGAGGGATTAAGCGATGTGTGAGGTGTTTTATTCCCCTTATACCACAGCTATCCGTCACCGTTACATTATGTTACGTAAAGAACGACATCATATTGAATTTTATATTCGTTTATATTCACATTTAGTATATTTATTTATTTATTTATTTTAGGGCTGCAACTAACGATTATTTTCAAAATTGATTAGGTGGCCGATTATTTTATTTATTTATTTTTCTTTGATTAATCGGTTAATCGGATGGGGGCAAACTTTCAGGTTATTAAAAAACTAATGTGTTCCATTCGAGACGATATTACCTTTCTAAAATCCATACACTAAATCAGTGGTTCTCAACCTTTTGTGAGCTCTGGACCCCTAGCATATTTCGTACAATCCACAATGACCCCCTCACTCCACAACAATTATATTTAACAGTCATTTCTATCTATCTATCTATCTATCTATCTATCTATCTATCTATCTACCTACCTACCTACCTACCTATCTATCTATCTATCTATCTATCTATATATATATATATATATATATATATATATATATATATATATATACACAACTTTATTTTATCATTAATAATATTAACATTAACAAAACATTAACATTTTATTTTTTTACATTTTATTGTTCTCAACCGGTTGAGAAACACTGCACTGGACGGTATAGTACATAGTGCATAGTGTAAGTGTATAGTATGTCATTTGGGGCACATCTTTAGTATTTACTCTCCGAAGCGTGTTTTGAACAGAAGTAATATAATGAGTAAATCTCCCCCGTGCCGCGCACAGACCAACTAATCCATAATGAGATTCATTGACGATTTTCATAATCGATTATTGTCGATTCTATCGATTAGTTGTTGCAGCTCTAATTATATATATATATATATATATATAGCAATGAACGCGAAATCAAGCAACTCCGCAATATTCAGAGGAGCTCGCAAAATTAAAACTACTACATTTGGTTTTCTTTCCCTTCTTTTTTTTTTTTTTTTTTTTTTACCAGGGTAGGTTGGCTAGGTTTTCACCAAAGTGATAAAAATGTGCGGTGTATTTTCTGAGTAACTGGTGTGTCGTGTATAGAGGATATGTTTTGTACTCATTCACGTGTGATATTGAGAATTTAGCATCCTGTTAGCACCCAACGCCCTAAGGCTCTCCTGGTCCAGATGTAACGACTATGTAACTGTTATTGATGTGTTTATTTTATTTATTGACCAACCTTCAGCCTAACTTCAAAAAGAGAAAACAACTATTTAATAAAGATTGTATTTTTATATATCTTCTTAAACCTGTATCGGTGATTTTTTGTGAGTAACTCTACAGAGCTCCCCTTGCTCTGATCATAAATGAAGGGGTGGCTTGGCCTGCTCATACCAGGGAGTGCAACATGCTGCGTGACATCATCACAGTGCGCATTCAGCCAATTCCCTCTTCATTTCACGTGCATTGAACAGGAGTATCTCATTAACCGGTAAACATCACTGTTTGACGTTTTACACGGACGTGGAGGCAAACTGTTTTGTACACCATGCAACACTGTCGTAGAACATGAAAGAAAAAACAAGACTGGCGAGTCACATTTCCTGCATGAAGTATAGAAAAACGGCTGCTGTGCCCCAAATGCCGAGGCAAATCACCACGACCGCATGCGTTCATGGCAAAAAAACAACAACTGATGAGTAGCTTATGTTCTGTGAAATTGCAAAAGAGTACAGATTAATATTAAACTATAAAAATGAAACCCATGTTTTTACATTATACCTTAATGAAGTTAAGGTATATATTAGATAGCCTTTATCTTTATATATTAGAGAGCCCACAAGCTCAGAAAAGTAATATAAATTTGTACTCAATGTTGTCTGTGGTATCATTTTTTTAATCATAGAAAGTGATTACGTGCGTCTTCACCGGTATGGTTTAAAAGAAGAATCCTGTGCGTGCAATTTCGCCATTTCAAATCATTTTCCACAACAAAAAAAAAAAGTTGCACTGCAAATTTTGGCAAAAAGAATCTTATAATAAAATGAAGTATTTTGGAGTCTGTACAGGATTTCGGGGAGTTTTTTTTTTTCTGATTGCTGTACTCATGAAGAGGGCTTTGGCTGAATGTGCGTTGTGATGAGGTCACATGACGCATCTCGGGCGAAATTAGCGGAAAATCGGTGGTAATTTTGACAAATTGCGAGCTCCTCGGAATATTGCGGACTTTCCTTGAATCTGAATTCATTTCTGGGATCGCAAGATCCTGGAGGGGCTGATTTTTGACCACAACAACCACAAAAAAAATAAATAAATAAAATTCAAAAACCCGCCACAAATCCTGTTAGGGCTGGTTTATAGTCACATTTAACATTCTGAAAATCATTCTCTCACCAGCCTCTCTTCTTTCCCTCTCTCTAGACGCTAACACACACACATACACACAAAAAACAAATCTCAACTTGTCATGTTATGAGAAGCCACGCGACACAAAGACCTCCGTCTTGAAGACTCTCCAGGGGCGGAAAAGTCGCCTTTACGAGCTGCTAACACTGGAGACTCCTTCCATCTTAAGCTCGACCGTTTCAATGATTAAACATCATCCTTTTTAAACAACAGCCTGTTTCTTGATGCATTTATTTTCAGTCTTAGTCTATGTGGCGTATTCATCATGCATGTCGCTGTCAGTTCTCTGTTACTAGAGTAAAAATGTATTAGTGTATTAATATATACCCGCGTTTTCCTTACAGCCGGGACTACTTGCAGAAGCACTGTTCTAGAAAAGAATTACAGGTCCAATTTATCCGGACAGCTTGACATGGTGGTATCTACGCATTGAAACATCTGCTTTAAGAATTCCCTACACCCCTACACATGATTTCGGATCTCTTTCCGTAGTTAGTATGTGGTACATCTCCAGCAGTGACGGTAAAGCAACTGGGCTGAAGTCGAAATCCAACTCTGCAAATATCTCAGTAGCTCTCGACAAACCTGAAAGTAAACGCACGGTTATCTCACATCGCCCGTGGCCAGACTGCACACTGCAGAGAAGCATAACAAGTAAACATCTCACGTCTTATCCCACCTGAGCAAAGAGGAGACGGAGTGCAGATCTGACACCAGCATGTGAGGCGTCTAGCCGCTAGTGCACAGTGGTGTGTTTGTGCCGTGTTTCACCACAGAGGAGGCAGCCAGGAGTTTGTGAAACACTGACCCTGACTTAACTCCTCTCGGTCTGTCTGTCCGTCTATTCTACCACAGAGAACCTGTTTTAAGAATATCCAAGGTTTCAAGGAGAAATATATTATATATATATATATATATATATATATATACAAATGTCTACAAAGGGTTTGTGAACTCAGATCCCATAAGGAAATGGTAAAGTAAACGGTTTGTATTTTTCCTGTGAAAGAAAACTTCCTAAATGCTGGAATGTGATGTAATCTACCATGTTACTGCAAAGGAACAGCGATACAATACACACAGGGATTACAGGAGATCAAAACACTGAGATGAACTAACTGGCAGCATATACAAATGACTCGTTACAAATCATTTCACTTGTAATAAGTATTATTATTATTATTATTATTATTCATCCATCCAAAAAACAAACAAACAAACAAACAAACAAAAAAAACACAAATCCCACTCACTAACTTCCCAACCCAAAGTACGCGTTCAAATTTCCTCGACCCTGCGTGTAATCGCAATCCGCCGGCCCGCTGCTGATTTTTCCGTACATCCAACCTAGGGTTGACAAAAGTATCGGTACTTCGTTTCCAAGTCGGTACTAAAAAGAGAAAAGGTTGACGGTACCAGATTTTCATCAGTACCAGTAGTACCGGGCCAACCTGGTACCGATGCGCTGCCTGACAGGTGGTCAGTCGGGAACTTTTCATGGGTGCACCGTGCAACAAGAAGACATTGGAGCCAAAGCATTAGCAGTTCATTTTTTCTCACTTAACGTTAGCATACGCGCATTTAACGCTAATACGGTCAGGAGTCCTTATTAACCATTTAATACATTAACTTTTATCGGAGGAAAATAAATGAGAGGACATGATGGGGTTCACTAATTTTACACACCAGAGGCTTTTGACGAGCGATATATCTGAAATTCATGTGTTAGAAAAGAACAGATGTGTGGCTAGCACTGTTTGTCTTTGATATCAGTCAGTCAGAAACACATTTCTACTCTTGTCTGGAGAACTGTAGTAGCTTTAATGATGGTGACGTACTTGAAGTATACAGAGTGGCATTTTTATATTTACCTTTATTAATAAAACAGTGTGTTGTTCAATTAGCATGTTTTTGCTTTTGGTACCGAAATTGGTACAGAGTACATTTACATTTATTCATTTAGCAGATGCTTTTATCCAAAGTGACTTACAAATGACGGAATACAAGCAAAGCGATAGATCAAGCAGAGAACAATACAAGTAGTGCTACCGTACAAGATCCGTTAATTGAGAGGTGTAAGTGCCAGAGTAAAATTTTCTCTTTTTTTTTTAATGAGTTGGTTAGGTGTTCACGGAAGAGGTGGGTCTTTAGCTGTTTTTTGAAGATGGTGAGAGATTCTGTGGTCCGGATTGAGGTTGGAAGTTCATTCCACCACTGAGGGACGGTTAGTTTGAAGGTCCTTGAAAGGGACCTTGAGTAGGCACTACTAAGCGCCGATTGTTGATCGATCGCCGATCGCGTGAGGGAACGCAAGAATTAAGGAGAGAGTTGAGGTAGGAGGGTGCTGTCCCAGACAAGGTCTTGTAGGTGAGCATCAAGGCCTTGAATTTGATGCGGGCAACTACAGGAAGCCAGTGGAGGGAGATGAAGAGGGGTGTGACATGAGTATCGTGGAATTTTACTGGTATTGGTAATGACTACTGAAATTCTGGTACTGTGACAACCCTAATCCAACCTCGGTTTAGTCAGAAACCGGCTTGTGGTTTAACAGGGGCATTTAAAGAACATGGCACAAAAAAAGCAACATCTAATTGAGAGCTAAAATAAAAGAAATAAAAAAAGATGCGATATGCATGAGGTTGAGGCAGAAAGTATTTAGGGTTGGAAGCCATTATGGAGTTATTAAGCAGGAAATAGTAGGAGAGCTGCGGCAGGCAGCAATCAGAGGAATGAGTCTCTAAAAGGTTAATGGGTTCACACACACACACACACACACACACACACACACATACACACAC
>NC_030432.2:5903394-5938394 GCF_001660625.3 Ictalurus punctatus
TTCATGGGGACCGTTTGGTTTAAACTTAGCTTATGGGTTGAATAGTGTGTTTGAGCTGGAAAATCACCACTGTACTCTAACCCTTAGTCACACCTCAGTCTGATACCAGTATATCTCCATTAACACCACCTGATATTACACCATCGACTTGCTCACAGGTTATAAAACCCCCACCCAATGTTGACTTTGATAAGCTGCCTGGCCCACATGTTTAAAGGCCGACATGATTGACTGCAGAAGCCAATAAGTACAATTTATTGGCAGACACATTTAAGAAACTACTTGTGTCGATAAAATGTCTGTACAATGCCTTTTAACATGGAAGATAGCCATTAATATACCCACAGAGGAGTTTAGCAAGACCATACACACAGATGTATGGATGTATTTTACACAGATGTAAAAATAAAAAATCACTGCTACACCTCAGTGCGTTCGTACACACCTGTACGCGTGCGTAAGTGTGCGTGCGATGATGTATAGATACACGATGGCTTGTTACACCTTATAAGCGTTCGGTCATTTCTGTCAACCAAACTAGGACTGACAGCCAGGGATAAAGTCAGGGTGTGTGTTCAGCTGACCTCATGCAAATGGCTCCATGATCAAAGATTCCCACATTCAGCGCTAAGTACCTCCTAAGATATAAGTGAATAATGGCAAAAAAACGCTACAATCGGGCACAGCTACAGCGCTCATCATCCACAGACTTTAGCTCTGACACTATATTCCCACATACTTACTCATTTTAAGTTGGTAAGAACCGTTATTAAAGTATGATAGAGTGCAATTATGGACTTGAGCTGGTGTTTACGAGTTATAAGTCGATAGAGACCTTGGACAATGGCAGGAAACAGCAAACACAAATATTTATCCCAGCGCCTGTGATCTCTAAACACAACAATTTCCCATTTTCCTGCATGCAATTAAAAATTGGGAACATCCTGTTTATTAAATGCACGGACCAGGACACACTTCCTGTTCTGAGCTTCTAGCAGGAGTTTATGATATTCATGAATGCTGCCTTATTTAAATCAAGTTCATAGTGTGTGTTGTCTGTGTGTATTTGTGACTGTCTGTGTGTCTGCCTGTCTGTCTGTCTGTCTATGTCTGTCTGTCTGTGTGTGTCTGTCTGTGTGTGTGTGTGTGTGTCTGTCTGTCTGTCTGTCTGTGTGTGTGTGTGTGTGTCTGTCTGTCTGTCTGTGTGTGTGTCTGTCTGTCTGTCTGTCTGTGTGTGTCTGTCTGTCTATGTGTGTCTGTGTGTGTGTGTGTGTGTCTGTCTGTCTGTCTGTGTCTGTCTGTCTGTCTGTCTGTGTGTGTCTGTCTGTGTGTGTCTGTGTGTGTCTGTGTGTCTGTGTGTGTGTCTGTGTCTGTGTGTGTGTCTCTTACCTGGTTGCGCTCGAAGTTTTCTCTCTCCACTTCCAGGCTGTTGGCTCCACCAGCGCGGCGGCTCAGCACTTTGGGAAGCGGGTTTGGGACCTGCTGCATGGAGCTCTTCATCCGGTCCATTTTCAAAATATTAATAATAACAACCAAACTAGCACTGGGTTACTGTCAGTTAACACAAACACCACCAAAACACCGTAAGCACAAAGTTTCCATCCACGTTCACACAACAACGCATTCTTTTCCGTCTTCACATCTGAAAATAAATCACCCCGATGAAACTGAGATCACTAAATAAATAACAGTAAAGTCTGAGTAAACACGGCGCAGGAATGAGCGGATTCAACACCGCCGGATGAGCGAATGAAACAGCAGCAGGATTCCTCTAACTGCTGTCTACGATTGGATGAAAAATTGTTTGACCCGCCCATTAAGCGTTATTCCTTGCATCTGATTGGTCCGCGTGTGATCTGCTGTCCCTGTTTTCCAAAGCACAACTGTTCGGGTGAAGGAATTAAAATAAAAGCCCTCAGAAATGCCTAAATCTGGTGGAAATAAGACTCGCACTTTATTATTTGTTCGAGTTACACGTATGCATCTGCTTCAAAACCACAAGCAGCTTACACTTTTGCTTTGTTGACTGAGCTGAGTGACTTGAATCCAAGTGAAACCCCCAGATTAGTGCATGTGTCATTCAGGAACAAGCTCTTTTAAGTGAACAGAACTCCATTTTCTGTTTCTTTGTCTTTGTAGATGTTACACTTGCTGTGCAATTAAATCAGAAATGCTTCCATTCAAAAAATGCCAACATCTGAGCAGGTGATTAGAATGAATAGTGAAGTGTGTGAGGTGTAGAGGTGTGCATCTAGAGTGTTATCCTGTGGGACCAACCAAAATGTTTACAGCAGTGGTCACCAACCCTCTTCCTTGAGATCTATCTTCCTGCAGGTTTCATGTCCAACAAAATCTAACACACCTGTTTTAGCTGATCAAGAACCTCTTAAGTCTTCAGGAAGGTAGATCTCCAGGGTTGGTGACCAGCATAGTGCCACAGTGAGTAGTGCTGCCATTTCAACAGATTTAGGGTTTGAGCCTGAGCTCGGAGTTACTATCTGTGCAGAGTTTCACAATGATTTTCCTTCAGGATGGTGAGTTGTTTACGCTAAAATTGCCCTAGGTGTGTGGGTGTGGGCATGCTGCTCTGCAAAACACTACGGTCCCATCCAGGATGTGTTCCGCCTCACGCCCAGTATTCCTGGGATAGGCTCTGGATCCACCGCCTTCTTGGCCTGAATAAAGAGATTATTGAAGATGAATGGGAGTGGGCAGTCACATATGAAGCTTGCAGGACAAAGAAAGGCCACGTTAATTAAATAAGGAATTTCTTGGATGCCATGGGTTGCTCACACTGCATTTTGCAGTGTTGTTACTGTGTTCATTCATTCATCATTAGTACTTTATTTTGGTCAGGGTACAGGGATCTGGTCACTGTGGTTTAAATGTTTTGTTATAAAAAGACCGCCATTGTCCCAGAACCTAAGAAATCTATCATCGCCTGCTTGAATGACTACCATGTCTAATGTAGAACTAACCTCCATTGTTATTAAGTGCTTTGAGCAGATGGTCAAAACCTTAATTTGCTCCTTCCTGCCTGCCGCATTAAACCCCCTGCAATTTGCATACCGCGCCAACAGGTCCACCGATGATGTCATCACCCTGGCACTGCACACTGCCCTTAACCACCTAGAGGCGAAGAAAAACTACGTGAGAATGCTGTTCATCAACTACAGTTCAGCATTCAATACCATAATTCCAACCAAACTTGTCACCAAGCTCAAGGACCTGGGTCTTAACAGCCATCTGTGCAACTGGATCTTGGACTTCCTGATAGGTGGTAAAAAATTGGCAGCCTCACATCCTCCTCTCTCAGCTTCAGCACAGGAGCTCCCCAAGTCTGCGCAGTCAGCCTCCTTATGTATGCTTTGTTTACATATGACTGTGTAGCAAAGCACAGCTCAAATAGCATCCTTAAATTTACCGATAACCCCACTATTGTAGGCCTAATCTTAGATATTGATGAAACAGCCTACAGAGAGGAGGTCAGAGCCCTGGCTGCCTGGTGCACAGACAACTTCTTCCTGAACGTCAGTAAAACAAAGGAGATGATTATGGACCACAGGAAGAGCCAGGTGGGTGAGCATGCCCCTATCCACATCAACAGAACAGAGATGGAAAGGGTTGGCAGCTTTATTTCATCTTTATTCTTAATTCCTTGGTGTCCACATTTCCAATGACTTCAATGGAATGGTCCATCCACATTCACACAGTAGTGAGGACAGCCCGGAAGCGTCTGTACTTCCTGTGGAAGCTGAGATGGTTTTGAATGGCCCCAGGCATTCTCACACACTTTTTTATATCGTTGCACCTCTGAGAGCATTCTCAATGGTTGCATCACTGCATGGTACAGCAGCTGTTCCACTCAGGGACCGACCGAGAGTGGTGAGATTAGCTGAGCTCATCATTGGTCGCAAATTGCTCTCTTTACAGGACATTTACCTGAAACAGTGCCCGAAGAGACCCAAAAAAATCTGCAAGATCAACGTATCAATTCAGATGGGATTAAAATCATCACACCATTGCAGAGTTGGCCAAAAGACAGCAGGTAAATTGGTTTGTAATTCTCTCAGCAAAGAAATGAGAAAAAAAACCAACATGGCTGAAGAGGATAAAAATAAAATCACTGAGAAATGACTCAATTTTCCCATGTATCTAATCCTGTCTGAATAGGGCTTATATTAACTATTATTAACAGCTCGTGTTTGTTAGCTAGCTTGCTAACAATAGTTAATTAGCTCCTGATTTAACTGTCCTTACTATTACTAAGTAATACTAATTGATGTTAATTCCAACAGTTAGCTAACTTCTCTGGTTTTTATTTCTCCATATTTGGTAATCATGGCACTCAGAAACTCAGGCTGAAATGCAGTCCTCCAAAATCATGACAGTAAATTGTACCTATCTATGACACTCTGTGGCAACCAGCCTTCAGGCAAAAGCTGATTGAGTCAGGGTGATGTGTCTGGTTGCATACCCAGAAACATTGTGACGAGACATCATGACTCTTCTTGGTTTTTCTTTTCTGAATTTTATTAAGGCTTTCAGAGTAATATTGCCAATATAATTCTTTAATCTGACGGCAAACCTGGCCTTGCTCTGATGCAGAGAAATAATGAACACAAAGCATCTGAAATGACGGATTTATTGACAGGCCTAAGGAAGATTTTAAAGATGTAAACAAATTGTCATACTTGCAAAACATTTGCTCTTAATCCCGAGGAGCCCCGTTTCTCTGGAGTATAAATATGAGGTCAAGCACATGTAAAATCTCTTTATCATCCATTATCATACAGAAAACACAAGAACATAAACAAACAAAGGTTGATCTGCAAAAATCAGTAAATAGATATAAAATGTGCAAACACAATTAAGGCTTCAAATTCAAATTGCACAGTTAATTTCCTGTGGTTTCAACTGGTCAGGTTTCAGCTGTTCTGTGCTACTTTCATAACAAGCTGATTGGAAGCATTGCAAGAAAGAACCCCTTCCTGAGAGCATTGCATATCATAATGCCAAGATTAAACGTCACCATGCATCATTAGAACAACACTATATGGCCAAAAATATGTGGACACCTGACCATCAGACCCATATGTGCTTCTTGTACACCCCATTCCAAAGTTGGCCCCTAACTTTTGCTGCTGTAAAATCCTCCACTCTTTTAGGAAGACCTTCCACCAGATTTTGGAATGTGGTTGTGGATATTTTTCCCCATTCAACCACAAGAGCATTAGTGAAGTCGGGCACTGATTTCGGGCGAAGTGGCACAGTTGGAGTTCCAGTTCATCCCAAAGGTGTTCAGCGGGCTTGAGGTCAAGGCACTTCGCAAACCATATCTTTATTGACCTCACTTGTGCACTGGGGCATTGTCATGCTGGAACAGGCTTGAGCTATATAACTAAAGCTAATATTTTTAGTTAGCTAACGTTAAATAACCTAGCTAATTTTAGCATCGTTGCGCATTTTCGATTTAAAACAGGTTGTTGTTCTTGTCGTGTTCATTGATATGTATTAGTTTCTCAACTACATTTAATCCAGAACGGCAATCAAATTACTACACTACAAGAATATATCTGAGTATTGATAAACTAAGTATTGATCTTATACATAATGTGAATGTTTCTTGAGGCTCAAATGTGTGTGTATTTGTAGCTTTTATCCCACGCATGATAATATAATATCTTTTAAAGCATAATAGCATAATTATCATTTTATGTGCTTAAACTGTTTATACAAATAAAATTCATAAAAATGCACACTCAGATTTATTGGCAATTAAAGAATAGGAATCTCTTCATATAGGCACATGCTGTATTAAAAAGAGCACATAGTTTATTAAAATGTTAAGTGGTTGTGGTCCGTTTATGTGTCTCTGGCAAACTTCGCAATACTTTAACATTTTTCTGCTGACTATTTTTTATATGCCACACATATTTTGAATTTTATCTGCACCGATATATGCATGAAAAGATCATTTATTTATTTATTTAAAAACACCAGTTTGTGTATTATTATTTCTCTCTCTCTAATATCTGTCATGGCTCATGCTTGCAGCTGGAGGCAGCACACTACAGGGGGAAAAAAACTAACAACTGGAACAGAAAAAAAAAAGAAAAAAAAAAGTAATTGTTCTCCGTTGGTCTTCATAAAAAATGAAGGTCATACAAACGAGGGATGTTTTAATAATAATAATAATAATAATAATAATAATAATAGTAAAACTAACAAAAGTAAGATCTCTCTCTCTCTCTCTCTCTCTCTCTCTCTCTCTCTATATATATATATATATATATATATATATATATATATATATATATATATATATATATATATATAAATAATATATAAAACCTTACATTAAGCTACAATATATTTTTCATGTAATCATATTTCATGTCGTGTTTATCCAAATAAATAGAATAAAAATGCTGACTCACATGCATTGGGAATTAATAATAATATGAATCCCTTCTTATTGACATACACGTTGTGATTAATACCCTTTTCCCCTGTTGATTATTTGTTTTAATATTTCATATTCATGAAAATGTCGAACACTTCATGTCTTGAATGGTGAGTAATGATTAGTGAGTAATTAATAATGAGTAGTGAGTAATGATTTAATAGCTTATTTGAATAAATATCAAAAATATAAAAGGTGTGCGTCATATCTGACACCTAGATGAACACTTTACAGTTGGATGTGTGACTGTACATCATTCCCTTCAAATGCTATTGAGCTGTAAATTATGGTATATTTTGTGAATGGGCCCATTGTGTAGTGAAATACATGGCAAAATTTATATATGATTTAATAGTTTATTTTGTTAAATAAAAATCTAAAAGGTGTGCAATGAACACTTTACAGTTGGTTATATGACTGTAAGTCATGCCCTTAAAATGCTATTGAAGTTAGAAACGTGTATAACAATGTCGTATGTAACTTTAGAGACGGTCCCTTAATTTCCGCAAATCTGAGAATATCGAACGTCCAACGTCAAACCAACTTTATTCCAGTTGTAAACGCTGGCGATCAAAGGCTGTTAGTGCAGATCTCGCGATGTATTGGAACATAGTGTTATCCCAAGGTTAGGCCCAAATCTCGCGAGATCTCCTGCTACATACCGAGAACGCCACATTACAGTGCAGGACAGAGACAAGGAAGATGGCGGCGCAGGAGACCGAAGGAGCACAGCAGTCCACCGTAAGCAATGGCGAGGTAAGAGCGGCCGAAATAGTAAATATAGACATAACACTCCAGCCTCCATATTAGAAAATATGGTTAGTTATTTAATAAGTCGATTCGGTAAAATTCTTAGCTTTGTTAAAGTAATTCAAATTGATGCCGGTTGGAATTGATGATTCCCCTGATTCACCGTGCATTTAGTCGCGTTGCATCTGTCCACCTGTATTCCGAAAAAAATGGTCCCGCCTCCTTCTTTCCGATTGGTCAATATGTTTGGCTTCTTGTGGTATGATTGGCTAGTGGGTGACGCTCCGAAGTGGTCAGCCTATGAAATCAGAAAGTGCTTTGTATGAGTCAGAACAACCAACCAACCCATACTATTTGACAGAATGCCGGTAGTAAAGAAAATAAATAATAAAGCGATATATTAAAATTGTAGCTAAGCTAACCTATGTTACGTATCGTTAACCTTATAGTGCGGTTATTGTCTCTCGTAAACACGCAAACACGTTTCGTTAAATTTGCTGACTCATGAATATGGATTTTTTTTTTTTTAAATGCGTGGCAATCTGAGGCTCTGGATTAGCTTGACATCTATTTCGGGCCAGTTAGCCTGGTAGCTAGTGATCTGTCATTCAGTCAACCAGAAGGTAAGCAGGAGACTCGGTGGAGATGAGTGTCTCGGTTAGCTCGGGTTAGCATCTTACATCTTTCATCTTTCATCAGCAGATTTCTATTGTTAGCGAGTTAGTTCGCAGGCCCAGGGAGTTAGCTGTGGAGACATACCTAATACAGGTTCCTCTGGTCTGTTCATTTCTCGTCTCATTATACTGTCTGCTCACTAATGAGATGACTTTCAGTTGTATATTTTGTCCTGTCTACATTAATGTTGTGGCCTTTAAACCAGTGTCACACAGCACTTTCATTAACCCTTTGGACTCTTAAAGGGGAAAAAAATCATCCTCAGCTATCTGTATAATTCATATTTATACTTAACATGTGCTTCATTGGCATTAGAGATTTTGACATTGAGTGTTTTTTTTTTTTTTTTTTTTTTTTTTTTTTTTTTTAGCTCAAACATCTTTCATCAGTTTCACTTCGTTAACGGTTTCCTCCATCACACACAATCAGTACGTATACATGGACAACAATAATCCGATATTAAGACGATACTCTGATTAAGAAACTACCATGTTAACAGTAGTGAGGTGTCGTCCATGAACGATTCGTTCATTTTGAACAAATCTTTAATATGACTCGGGAACAATGAGCTGTCTCAGAGAGTGAGTCGTTTATTTTTGACCGCGCACGCGCTTCAACATCCCCATAGGTTCTGTATCGGAAATAGCAATGATTAGTCACCTCTCGAGTCTTCGGGTTCGAGTTGTTTGTTCATCAAGTCACAGTCCCACTGCATTCAGCCTATAGGGCACTTACGGGACGAACGAACGACCCGAGACATGAACTAATCATTTCTGTTTCCGGGGAACAGGTATGACGTGACAAAAGAAAGAACAACTTGACAGACGTGACAAATGTGACGTGAAAAGAATGCGTTCATTTTGCTGAACAAGATTCGAAGATCTGAGTCAGTAAAATGATCCGAACTTCCCATCACATGTAAACAGCGATTATTGACGACCTTAATCCGATTAAAATCATACTCGAAGTAAACACAAATCGAACTAAGACATGTGGAGTATTCCTGTTTTAGTCGCATTATCGAAGTGCGTTACAGACATGTACATACCTTAATCACACTATTAACACCATGTGGGAGTTTTCACCGCATTTTGCGACAGGACACATACACACACGGCAGCGCTCAACTGTTTGACGGCAAACAAGAGAGCACAGCTGCGTCCGAATCCACGTATTTACCTTCTACAGTATATAGTAGGAGGTGAAATACATGTATTTCTATATACTATGTAGCAGGTAAGTATGCGGATTTGGACGTTTTACATGTTATAGAACATAGATCGATTAACGGCACACATCATTACGTCATCACGTCCCACTGTCCAAAGTTCCCTCCAGAATTTCACGTATGTAAAACGGGAACATGAAAAGAGTATTCTAAAAGCGACTCGTGTAAACACTTTAATCAGAATATTGTCTTATTCAGAATAAGGTCAATAATTAGGTTACTGCTGTCCATGTAAATGTTGTCAGTGCCACTCTCATACCTCCTGATGAGCTGCATTCAACTCAAGGGGTGTGTCTCGATCAGCTCCCTACGTGGTGAATCAGTGTATATAGAGTACGAGTTGGGGCACTGGTAAGGACCCTGGCTCACTATACGTCAGGATGTCATTTCCAGTAAAGGAACACAGTGAGCACTGATGTTCCCTGGTTTTTGCAGTGCATTGTGGGATATTTTTTTTAGGCAGCGAAAGTTCCAGTGCACTGAAAGGAGTGCAATTTTTATGATTAAAATGGCTGACTCCCTGATCAGTGCCCTGACTGCTGAACTAGGGACCTGATTGAGATGCACCCAAGGTTCAACTCGCGACCTGTAATTCCCAACCTCCAACCAGGAAAGCCAAAGGAAACGCCGCCTCAGTTTGAAAGTCCTTCTCGTCAATTGAGAGTTCTTTCCCAGTTTACAGAGTGACATGAAATCAACATGGCCGCTCAAGGCATCAGCAGTATACTAAGCAGCACTTACCTTTTTAAACGAGTTTTACTTGGATATACAAGTATTTTCTCATTAGCCGACACTTCATCTCGGCCAACAGCCAAGTCAAGTCTCTCCGTAATTGCGCAACTGTGTTGTATATCCGCATTGCATTCTGGGACTTTGACCCCAACGTTATTTCTCCAATGTTTTTGCATTAACATGACCTTGACCATGGCTGGAAAATGGTGAGCGAGAAAAGAAACTCTTGCGTGTTTTGTTTTTAGGAGCTAACAGTAAAACCTGACTGTTATCACTGACAGTTGGAGATCGCTCATATTTACATTTATATTTGACCCCATTCGGCTGATGCTTTTATCCAAAGTGACTTAAAACTAAGACAGGCTACAACTGAGCAGTAGATGGGTAACGCTGAGTTCGTGGTGCCTTGCAAGTGGTGATTTTCAAGTTGTAATGAAGTCATTTCCCACCTCTGGACATTCGGCGTGTCAAGTGGACGGTTGGAAAAACATGGACGGATTCACAAAAGTGTCTTTGCTAGGTCAGAGCTCATTAAAAGCTACTTTTAACAGGCTGAGTGGCTACTGGTTCTGTTCTACAAACATTCATGCAGCATTTTGGACTGAAACTGCAGCACAGGAACAACAGCAGACAATAGCGAGTTGCTTAGCAACAAGTTATCCGGTTAACATTAGTGTTAACTTTAATGTGGATGATTACTTTTCCAAAGCGATTAGTATGGTCAGTGTTCTAGATTTAACCAAGTATTGTGTCTGTATATTATATTAACTGATCTAAAGCCAATGCTGTTCTAAACGAATTTAAAAGTAGAGGTGGGGGACTTTACACCGTTCCGCCATGTTGATTTGACATCACTTTGTTAAACAAGGAAGGAACCGGTATTTGAGAAGACTAATCTAAGTTGACGAGTTGAAATTTCGACTTGTCACGGTGTTTTAATGGTTTTTACCGGTTGTACGCGAGAAAGTTTCAACTTCACCTCGAACGCAGCATTAGGTTCTTGCTCAAGGATCCAACAGTGGCAGCTTACTGGTGCCGGGATTTGAACTCTTAACCGTTTGATCAGTAGACCTACCTGCTGACATTTTTCCTCCTGTTAAACGCCTCTGTAACTGTGCTAGCAATAGCAATATCCCCCTGTGACACCAGCATGGCACGCAAACACTAAGTTCTCCCGGGAATAACAAGGATGTAACACCAACCAACACCAGAATCACTCAAATAAACAATTTCAGTATAAACATATTAAATAGGGTTCAGAGTGGATTTTTGTCTCCAAATGATGGTACATCTCAAGTTGTCTGTGACTCCAGTGTTTCAACCTTCACACTAGGACTGCAAAAAAACCCAACAAAAAAACACTTCATTTAAAAAAAAAAAATAATGTTAATAGTTCATTATTTAGCTTAAATGTGGTAATTTTCTTTATGTATTGGGGTTTTTTCTTCAGTGATTTTTCTTGAAACCTGTGAGGAACCACTTTATCTAACATCTTGTTCTCCTGCTCTCCTCTAAGACTTATTTACTACCAATTATTATTAAAATAACTAGTTTACGTTACAAGTAAGAAGTTAGAACTTTGTGGATTTTACTTGGATCGTTCTCTCTACCGCTTTATTTAAACTGAACTAAGCCACATAGAGTTTGCCTCAATATTAAGCATAAAGAGACAGATTATTTAGGCTAAAAATCAAATGTAATGTGAGCGCATCATTGTCGTGTGGCTGTTTTCAATCTCTGCTCTGTTAGGTGTTGGATAGGAGAGAACATGCCTAGTCCTTGGTGGTTTCAATCAGTAATTCTTCAAACGGTTGGAAAATTGAGTTAAAGTTCACAAGAACATCTTGCGAAATGACAGTACACCCTTTCCCCAAATGCGGATCATTTGACAGTGGGTTATTTTGAGTGATTGTTGCAGCTGTACTGCACACACTGTTTTACGCATCTTGAATATGAAACATTCGTGCCCTCGTTATTTGTGTGCCACGAGGTCGGACTTAATGATTAAGCGTTTGTGGTTTATTTTAAGCTCATTTCAATCATGTGGACATGGAGCCCCAAAGCAGCTCGTGTGTAATCATTTACACTCTGATACACTTCCATGTTTGTGTTTGACTAACTCGCATAATAAATGCTGGGATGGTGTGATGTATACAGGAAGTCAGCACTGGGTGTAAGTAGTTAGTGCTCCTGGAATTTATGCATCCTTTTTATAAATATGGGAATACAGGTTCAAGTTCACTTTACATTTCAACCATATACAGCTGGTGCAGTACACAGTGAAACGAAACAACATTCCTCCAGGACCATGGTGCTTCACACAACACACTAACCACATGAGACGACACAGAACTAAATAAGATCTACACATTTTTACATAAACTGTACATGCAAATGTATGCAAACAAACAACACAGGACAGTACAATACTACAAAAACAGGACAACAGCCACAGTAAGTGACAGTGTGGCTCCGAACAGTCAGTTGACTTGGGGGAAGAAGCTGTTACACTGTCTGGCTGTGAAGGCCTGAGTGCTTCGGTACCTTTTTCCAGACGGCAGGAGCGTGAAGAGTGTGTGTGGGGTCATCCACAATGTTGAGAGCTGCTCAGGATGCTCTCAATAGTTCCTCTGTAGAACAGGGTGAGGTGAGGATGAGGGGTGGGAGATGGGCTTTTTTCAGCCTTCGCAGAAAGTAGAGATGCAGCTGGGTTTTTCTTGGTTATGGAGCTGGTGTTGAGGGACCGAGTGAGGTTCTCTGACAGGTGAACACCAAGGAATTTGGTGCTCTTGACGATCTCCACGGAGGAGCCGTCAGCTGGAGATGTTCAGCGGAGAGTGGTCGCTCCGTGCTCTCCTGAAGTCAACAACCATCTCTTTTGTTTTGTACGCGTTGAGAGACAGGTTGTTGGCTCTGCACCAGTCCGTTAGCTGCTGCTCCTCCTCTCTGTATGCTGACTCGTCGTTCTTGCTGATGAGACCCACCACGGTCGTATCGGTGAACTTGATGATGAGTCAGCAGAGTGAACAGTGGATTGAGCACACAGCCCTGAAGAGCCCCATGCTCAGTGTGGTGGTGCTGGAGATGCTGTTCCCGATCTGGACTGATTGAGGTTTCTCAGTCAGGAAGTCCAGGATCCAGTTACAGATGGAGGTCTTCCAGGCCAGTAGGTCCAGCTTTCCAATCAGACCCTGTGGAATGATTGTGTTGAATGCTGAATTGAAGTGTATGAACAGAATTCGAACGTAGGTCTCCTTCTTGTCCAGGTGGGTGAGGGCCAGATGTAGGGTGGTGGCAATGGCCTCATCCGTAGTGCGGTTGGGGCGATACACGAACTGCACCGTGTCCAGTGAGGGGGCAGCTGGGTCTTGATGTGCCTCATGACGAGCCTCTCGAAGCACTTCATGATGATTGATGTGAGTGCAACGGGGCTGTAGTCATTGAGGCAGGATGCTGGAGACTTCTTCGGCACGGGGACAATGGTGGTGGCCTTGAAGCACGTTGGAATGATGGCGCTGCTCAGGGAGATGTTGATGTCAGTGAAAACTTCTGCCAGCTGGTCTGCACATCCTCTGAGCACTCTGCCAGGAATGTTGTCTGGTCCAGCAGCCTTCCGTTGGTTGAATCTGCGTAGTTTTCCTCAAGTCAGCCGTGGGTATACACAGCACCTGGTCGTTGGGAGGAGGGGTGGTCTTCCTCACTGCCACATCATTCTGCACCTGAAACCGAGCATGGATGTTGTTCAGCACATCTGGAAGGGAGACATCACTGTCACAGGTGGGTGATGTTGTCCTGTAGTTGCTGATGGCCTGAATTACCTGCCACATACGCCGCATGTCACCGCTATCCATGATGTAGCTGTGGATTTCCTGGGCGTGTGCATGCTTTGCAGCAGGTATATAAATATAATGCTCAAATTCTCCCCTCAACAACTACAGCCATTTGTAGCACTAGTACTAGAATTTACTCCAAGCCTTGTGTTTAGGTGTGTGCGTGTGTGTGTGTGTGTAAAATCGTGTTTGTATTTTGTTGTAGTTCTCTGGCCTTTATCTTATCTCTGCTTGTTTCTAGCTTTAATAAACGTTTAGGTTTGAACAGGCTATAATGAACCAGAGAGGATATTACACTGCAGTGCAGTATGTTTAAATCCTGAACGTGACATGGTGCGAGATCAGCCTACATTGTTTTGAACATTGATTTTCATTTGTTGGCTCATGGAAATGCTCAAACCCGCACCGATGATCTCATCTGCAGCAGCTGAGGATGGTCAGGACGTCACAATAAAGCGTTTGTTTTGTCAGAGGCTCCATTTACATGTTGTGCCTTTCTGAAATATCAGCACTGTCTGTACAGTGTATCATGTAGCACTAATCCATCATTTAATAAAATCTTTTAAACAACATTTAAGTCTAGTTACAGTCTAATTTCAGAAGGGCTAGTTTCTCATAATGTTTTGTTTTCCTTAATTGGAGAAAGTGCATTTGATGAGCAGAGAGTAATAAATGTTTACTCGTGAGGACAAAGCGTGAGAACCATCAGATACATCACGGCTTCTGAATTGTTATGCAAAGAGCTGATGGATGGATGGATGGATGGATGGATGATAGAAGAATGGGTGGATGGATGGATGATGGATAGGTAGATGGATAGGTGGATGATGGATGGCTAGATGGATGGATGATAGAAGAGTGGATGGGTAGATGGATGGCTAGATGGATGATGGATGGGTGGATTGATGGATAGGTGGATGATGGATGGATGGCTAGATGGATGATGGATGATAGATAGATGGATGATGGATAGAATGATGGATGGGTGATAGATGGATGATAGTTACATGGAAAGGTGGATGGATCAAGGGATAGATGGATGGGTGGATTGATAGAAGCTAGATTCATGGTTACATAAATGGATGGCTGATTGGGTGATAGTTACATGGATAGGTGGGTGGATCAGGGGATAGATGGATGGGGGGATAGATGGATGGGGGGATGGATAGATAAGTGGATTGATCGATGGATGATAATTACGTGGATGTATAGATGATTATATGGATGGATGGATAGATGATAGACAGATGCAAGGATAGGTGGATAGATGGATAGATGGAGGGAGAGATAGGTGAATGGATGATAGTCGGATGTTGGACGGATAGATGGACAGGTAGGTAGTTAGGTAGGTATTTAGTTAGTTAGGTAGGTAGGTATGTAGTTGGCATTTTATAAACCAGCATGCTGTGTATAATTTACAGATTCTTCTCATATACTTATTGCTGTCTATATTATTCCTGTTGGCTTCCGTTCCTGTGACATGCTACATTTTGGGTTTCTTGATCTTTTACCATCTCATTTTGGGAACCTGAACGCTGGATTCTCATTTATTTACTAATATTTAGATCTGTTGGCCAGCATTGGTTAAAGATGGGGTGGATTTGGAAGTTGTCCCAGATGTTGGTGTAGCAGTGAAGTAAAGTCACACATCTCCTTTTTATCTGGTTGAATGGGCTTTATAACACGGATTAAGCATTAATGTGTATGTAGTGGTGTTGATGATGATGATGATGATGATGATATCTTGTTTAAACCTCATGTTTAAAAATCCATGAATGCATTGTTGGATGTTTCTAAAAGCAGTGATGTAATTATGTTGATGATGAGTGGTGATTAATGAATGGGCATGGTGTGTTCGTGTAGGTGAGCAGTAATGGCGCAGCTACTTCAGGCCAGGTTGCACAGACGGGTGCGACTGCGCAGGATCCGCAGCAGCAACAACAACAGCCCAACGCCTGGCAAGTCATTAAGGGTGTCCTTTTCAGGTGAGTTCATATGTAATTCAGCTGCCTGCTACAAAGCATAAAGCACTGTGATCTTGATCTTTCCAGCAAATTGGAAATAAATGCACTTTCTAGCACATTCTTATGGCAACAGCGATGAACAGCGTTCCGTTATATCACCAGGACTACTGGTTACGTAATCGCACCCCTTAGTCATAACCCTTCATTTTACTTTAAAAATAGAGCTCCCACTGCAGGCTCCCATCCCCCAGTTCTTGTCTCGTGTAGCAGCTCGAAAAGATGACACTCGCAGAACGATCAGAAAAGCTTCTTTTAGGAGCAGTCATTAATAACGTGGTTAATTATAACAGTACTTGTCCTAGTGGACTACTCTGAGGATTCTTGTTATGCCTGGTCAGTATAGTCAAGCAGTTTTGATTTAGAGCTTTAGACTTTTGTGCCATGTCCCACAATTCTTAAAATAATAATAATAGAAATGACTAAAACTAGATGGCTTGGAAATATTATGGCGGCTTATATATTTATTTACTAATTAATGTATATTCCATGTGAGAAACGTTTCAGCAAGTAACATGATTTTGCATCCACAGAAACCTTTTTGTTGAACTCTGAGAAATTTTCTGCCTGGAACACATCAGCATTTTTGCTAGACCCTAAAGAGCCATAAACTAAGCCTGTTGTTTTTAAAAAAAAATTATCATTCATAATATTTATTGGGCACTATTAGGTGTTAACGTAAATGGTCTGCACTTATGGCGTATTTAAAAAAAAAAAAAAAAAAAAAAAAAAATTTAAACCTTGGCGGTGCTACAAAGTGTGTCTCTCACACCAGTGGTAGCAGAGCTGCCATGCAAGGCGTTAGCTTGCTGTCCGGAACAACTTCAGTGTCCTGCCCAAGGACACTTTGGCACGTGGAGTCATGTGGGCGGGGAATCAAACCACCGACCCTACGATTAGTGGACAACCCGCTCTACCACCTGAGCCACTGATGCAGATTATGATACTGATTTATCTTATCATTGCACTCCATCGCCTTTTCTTTGTAGGTCTCAATACTGAGCAATACATTTTGGGTTTTGAGGATAATTATTGAATTTGAGTTTTTGCAGCAGATGAGCATTGATTTTTAACCAGTGTTTTCAGCCATGTGAGAAGGCCTGCATATTATTATTATTATTATTATTATTATTATTATTAATTTTTTTTTAAAATCCGAAACCCAAGGTTGTATTAATGGTACCCTGATGCGATTGTACAATTCCCAGGATCTTCATTATATGGGCCATCAGCAGCTGGTTCCGCAGAGGGTCATCGACCCCTGACCCCAGCACCCCTGCAGGTGCTCCCCGGGTGCCCAGCCGCAACCTCTTCCCCAAGGACACCCTAATGGTACTGTGCTCTAAATATAAATATAAGTCATTACAGTGCAGTCCTTAAAGTATTGTTAAGGTCTGTTTTGGCGCTGATCCAGGTAGCTTAGGTTCTGCAGTGCGTAATTACCTGGCATGAACATGCTGGAATCTAGACGGGATGACTGTACAGGACTTCATTTTGCCTTGGCTGTTTTTTCTTTTCTTTCTCCCCCTATAGAGGCTTGCGTACTAATTCACTGGTATGCAATAGGCTGTGCTGTTTGTTATGACACAGAGACATGTTTGATAATGACACAAATAACACAATTTTCTCTTCTTTTCCTAGGATCTGTATGTGTTTTTATCTGAAAATGAGGTATTTTCAGAATTCAACAGCACAGAAGCCCTGTTTTGGTTCCAGCGGGACCTCGTCTACGGAGACTGGACCACAGGAGAAGCAGGGGACGGATGCTACGAGCATTACCTGGAACTGGACACACCTGAGGTAAAGATTTAGGCAGTAATTGTCACATAAACTAAAGATTAAAGGACTGTTTGATTATTTGTGACCATGCTCACAGTTCAGAGAATGGATTTATTACAAACAAATCATATTAGGATGTTTGTCTTGTAAATCTAGCTGGATTATTTTCTGTCTCAAACAGAAGTCTGTGTAAAGTGTAAACATGCCCTGAGTGCTGTTTTGAACAATCCTTCATTAAGTTCCTCTCTTGTACTCCTGAGTCAAATCTCACATTTCACACACGTAACCACATACTGAACACCACAGCTGTATGTAGCTAGCACAGGGAGTGGGTATTTAAATGAAATACTCTTGCATCCTTTACGTTATGTATGACGTGCAGTTAGGGCTGGGTGCTATATCGGTTATAATATCTATATCGTGATAAATGATTACGCAATACACTTTTCTGATATATGGTTGGTATGGTGATGTATTTAATTATTACAATAAATGAAACGGTACTGAACGGATGCTGTTGATTTGACATATTTTTTTGCAACTTAATCTTTCTTTGAAGGTATTAAAGAAATGTATTGTCACTTTAAAAAAAAAATTAACATTTTTTCTTTTACTACTGTTTCGCAGACAGTTTGTTAGCTAAATTATATATTGTGGTATGCATTTGCATATCATCATGTCTTCAGGTATCATGATATAATGCTTGAAGGTCATATCGCCCAGCCCTACATGCAATTCTTAAATAATAAAGTAATTGGTCAATTGTTGCGGTGTAAGAGGAATAATCTAAATCAAATTTGCCATGGTAACAATCACACTTCCCCAGGTTGATTATTTTCTTATAACAGCATGCCACCAAGTGTTTTATTCCTTCCACGTCAGCTTATAGATAGGCCGGTTACTAATTTTCACTGGAGTAAATGGTCACATACGGTAGGTAGAATGAAATTGTTCAGATATTAGGTGTTTGTGTGTTTAAAAAAATTTTTTTTAATGATACACAAACATTTCATTGAGACTTTTTCGGCCATTATTTGCGTTATAATTCAACTAACATAAAACACAAGTGACATTATTGACATCTTTGCTAACATAAAACTGCATTAAGCTTCACTCTGACAGGATTTGTAAGCTTCTCGTTGTTATGGTTAACGGTAAATACAGCTTCTTGTATGTTTATAAAATGTGAATAAAGATTTTCAGCTACACACATAATTCAAATTGTATTTGTTTGGACAGTCTTACATAAACATAACCACTGACACTTCAGCTGTTCATTTATTGCCCTTAATGGATGGCTCTTAAACTGTCCACTGCGATTTCCCCAAGAGAATGTACCTAGGTGTGTTAAAGCAGAATTGGAAATTGGGGCAGACTCGAGCCTGTGAATACTGGTATTGGTGGTCAGTGTAGACCAGAAGTCAGGAACCCTTTCAGCTGGGAGAGCCATAAAAGCCCCCCAAAAAGTTAATTTTTTCTTTAAACAGCCAGAGAAAAGTAAAAAAAAAATTTTTTTTTACATTATTATTATTATTATTATTATTATTATTAGTTATTATCTTTAATGTTATTGCATAAGTATAAAAAGTGGTAACATTTTACTGGTTCTTGATCTAACAACCTGCACTTCACCTTATAGGCCTGTAGGTGGCACTTGGGACTTCATTTAACTATGATAGTTTCATCAAATGGTAAATCAATACATGATGCAGTACATGAGCAAGAGTAAATTGAACATTCACTGACCATTAATGTGACTTCAAAATAAGCAAATTTGTCTGTTCGTTCGGACTGGGAAGAACGATACTCGTCGTCTCCCCCCCCCTTCATTTTTCTTTTAGCCATTTCACATTTTGTTAAAAAACTGAAAACTGACTGTCGTTTTCACCCAGTTTATAAATGACACCAGAATGTTCTGCTCCACATTGTCCAATTTTATTTTTATTGAAATTTAAGCTTGTTGTGCCACAGGTTGGTGTATACATGACAAACTGGCATTGATTTATGAATTATGTAATATTTTAAAATATGTAGCGTTTCAATTGAATTAACACACCAGTTTTCATGATTGTTTTTTTTGTTTTTGTTTTTCACCGCCATTGAGCCATAATCACTCACTGAATGAGCCATAGGTTCCTGACCCCCGGTGTAGACGCAGTTAATTTAAGTTTCTTGTACAGAGTATGAAGAAGAACAGCTCGTTATACATCCACGTGTACTTCACCAAGAGTGGCTTCCATCCAGATCCAAAACGCAAAGGCCAGTATCGCAGGCTGGCCACCGTCCACGCTACACGAAGTGAGTCAGCTCAGCCAAACCAGCCTTCACGCTCAGTAGTGGTACACATTCAGTGCTGAGGCTCAGGTAATAACTCGTTGTTTCTGTTTGCTTCCGTACCAGTGCTGAACAAGTTCAAGCGCAGGAAGTTTCTGAAGACGAAGAACTTGCTGACGGGAGAGACAGAAGCTGATCCAGAGATGATTAAGGTCTGTGTGCTAACAAATGTATAGGCATAAACTCTATGGGTCATTGAATGTAAAATAATTGCCTAAAACAGTTTTGTTCTTTAACTGGTAATGAGAGAGTATGGATTAAGAAAAAATGGTTCATGTGTGTCTATAGCGGGCAGAAAGTCATGGTCCGGTGGAGATCATATCTCACTGGCATCCGAACTTAACTATCAACATGGTAGATGATCATACAGCCTGGGTGAAAGGCTCAGTGCCTCCACCCCTCGACCAGCGTAAGTATTCCCACTCTCAGGAGGCTTTGTACCTATATTAAGCCGAGTACCAAAAGTCTTTAACTTGTACCTTCTCTCTCTCTCTCTCTCTCTCTCTCTCTCTCTCTCTCTCTCTCTCTCTCTCTCTCAGACGTCAAGTTTGATGCAGTGAGTGGGGACTACTACCCCATCGTTTACTTCAACGATTATTGGAACCTGCAGAAGGACTACTACCCCATAAACGAGACTCTAGAGAAGCTGCCCCTGCGCCTCACCTTCTGCCCGCTGTCTCTGTGGCGCTGGCAGCTGTATGCAGCTCAGAATGCCCGCTCTCCCTGGAACTTCCTGAGCGAGGACACGTACGAGCAGTCCGATGAGGACCAGGATTCTGTTAAGGTCTGAGCTCATATCACTAATTCTTCTGTTGTAATGCCTGTTCGACAGAGAACATATTATAAAGGACATTTTGCTCAACAGGTGGCACTGCTGGAGACTAATCCCTACCTACTGGGCCTGACTATTGTCGTCTCAATCGTGCACAGCATCTTTGAGTTCCTGGCATTCAAGAACGGTGAGTTCAATGTGCTGATTTCCGTGCTGTGTCAGTTTATGCAGTAGTAAACAGGTTCGGATCGGTAGGATGATTTACCTCTTACTGATATATTTAGGGGTTGGCAAGCAGAATCGATCATTTTATTTACCGTATACTTTTACATGTATTAGGAATTTTTCTTGGTGTTTGGTCACAATACGATACATTCAAAACGCATCACACAACATAATACAGCTAAGTGGAAATGCATTCTAACAGTGTTTAGTCCGCCATCAGCAGGTGCTGCTCTACATACCAATTTGGTGGCAGCTTAATGTTTCTAATATTCTCTTTACAAATTCCACTTGAAACCAGTTCCATCACACCACAGACACACCTTTAACCAGATCTTTATCTTCATTTTGATTGGTGGGTGACCTTAAGGCACCTACAGCTGTATGTGATTGCAGTGTCTGATTATATATTATACTGTGTGTGTGTGACACTACCGGTCAAAAGTTTAGACGCGCTCATTCTTTTTTTTCGAGTTTTTTAGTTAATCTCACACCTTCAGATCAAAAGGTTTTTAACATCATGAGAAACATTTCAGTCGAGTGTCCACAAACTTTTGACTGTGTGTATTAATCATACACCAATCAGTCATAATGTTAAATTCACTGACAGGTGAAGTGAATAACACTGATTATCTTGTTACAGTGGCACATGGTGCAATGGTCAAAGGGGTGGGATATATTTATTAGGCAGCAAGTAAAGTCAGTTCTTGAAGTTGATGTGTTGGAAGCAGGAAGGATCTGATCAACTTTGACAAGAACCAAATTGTGACGGCTAGATGCCAGGGTCAGATCATCTCCAAAACAGCAGGTCTTGTGGGGTGTTCCCGGTATGCAGTGGTTAGAACCTACCAAAAGTGGTCCAAAGAAGGACAACCGGCGACAAGGTCATGGGCTCGCAATGCTCATTGATGCATGTGGGGAGCGAAGGCTAGCCCTGTGGTCCGATCTCACAGAAGAGATACTATAGCACAAATTGTTAAATGCTCACTGTGATAGAATGGTGTCAGAACACACAGTGCATCACAGCTTGCTGTGTAGCCGCAGACCGGTAAGAGTGCCCATGCTGACCCCTGTCCATCGGCGAAAGGACCTACAATGGGCACGTGAGCATCAGAACTTGATCATGGAGGCCTGGTCTGATGAATCACATTTCCTTTACATCAAGTGGATGCTCAGTTGCATGCTCATCACTTACATGGGAAAGACATGACACCAGGATGCACTATGGGAAGAAGGCAAGCCGGCAGATGCAGTGTTTGATGCTCTGGGCAATGTTCTGCTGGGAAATCTTGAGTCCTGGCATTCATGTGAATGTTACTTTGACACGTACGACCTACCTAAACACTGTTACAGACCAAGTTCATGCCTTCATGTCAACGGTATCCCCTAATGGCAGTGGTCTCTTTCAGCAGGATAATGCTCCATGCCTCACTGCAAAAAATTATTCAGGAATGATTTGAGGAACATGACAAAGAGTTCAAGGTGTTGACTCGGCCTCCAAACTTCCCAGATCTCAATCTGATCGAGCATCTGTGGAATGTGCTAGAAAAACAAGTCTGATCCATGGAGGCTGCACCTTACAACTTACAAGCAGGATCTGCTGCTAACATATTGGTGCCATATACAGGTACAGCAGGCCTTCAGATGTTTTGTGGAGTCCATGCCTCGACAGGTCGGAGCTGTTTTGGTGGCACAGGGGGATCTACACAATATTAGGAAGGTGGTTTTAATATTATGGTTGAGCAGTGTATATGCCTGATTACAATACCTGTACATTTGAAAGGGGTCCAAGGTCATAATGGTGTAACCACGGTCTGCAACATTTCATACATTTTAATAGTGCATGGTTCGAGTTCACAGCACACTTGGCGTAAAAGGCGTAAGACATAAAGCTGTCTGAATGGCAAAATGATGTTGAGCCAGTGGATGCATTTCTTTTGTTTGCTGAAATACATTCATACAAGTGTATTATCTACGACTAATAATATTTAAAGTCAACGCTCTTTCACGTGGCTTTAACTTTACGTATAAAACATATTCTTGTATTATCTTTTAGAATTGACTACTTAACTTGGAGCAAGAGAACATACTCGCTTCTTGACCCAGGCGTCTTGGTGACATGCCATAAATACAGAAATTGTGTTAAAGCTCACATTGCTAATCTGTGAGCTTTTTGTTACATTTATTTTCCCCTCTCTTCACTCAGATATCCAGTTCTGGAACAGTCGCCAGTCTTTGGAGGGGCTGTCTGTGCGCTCCATCATATTTGGCGTGTTCCAGTCCCTGGTGGTGCTCCTCTACATCCTGGACAACGAGACCAACTTCGTGGTGCAGGTCAGCGTCTTCATCGGGCTGCTCATCGACTTCTGGAAGATCACCAAAGTCATGGATGTCAAGGTGAGCCGCAACAACCAACCTTTTATTTTATTTTATTTTATTTTTTTATTTTATTTGAAGTTTATTCTATTGAATAAGAACTGTTTATGTCTGATCTCCTCTCTGGCCTTTTCAGTTGGACAGAGAGAACAAGATTGCAGGAGTTATTCCACGACTGACATTCAAAGACAAGTCCACATACGTTGAATCTTCAACTAAAATCTATGATGATGTAAGTGTGCTTTCCAGTGGAGCCATTTGGCATGATTGTTCTTTTTAAAGACATCTATGAAGTTAGATTTATTTTTTCCTTTCTGTTTGCTCTTTTTATCTAGATGGCCTTTAAGTACCTGTCCTGGCTCCTGTACCCGCTCTTTGGGTGCTATGCTGTTTACAGCTTAATCTATGTAGAGCACAAAGGCTGGTACTCATGGGTGCTGAGCATGCTCTATGGATTCTTGTTAACATTCGGTGAGTGCAGATTTAACGCTTATTCAATGCACACAGCATAATTTCTGTCCCGAGCATCCCATAAGCGTAGCAGTTATATGTCCGAGACAGATTACAAATACAGGGCAATTCATTTGGAGATGCAAGTCCGACTGACAAAAGTCCAGTCCCTATGTGCATATACACCGAACAACCATAACATTAAAACCAGTGACTGGTGACGTGAATAACATTTGATAATCTTGTTACAGTTGCATCTGTAAATGGGTGGGACTTATTAGGCAGCAAGTGAACAGTCAGTTCTCGAAGTTGATGTGTTTGGAAGCAGGAAAATTGGGCGAGCTTAAGGATCTGCGCGACTTTGACAATGTAAAATGTATTGTCATTAAAAGTAACAGTTTAAGCCATTTTAATCAACGCATCATTTTGCCTAACCCTTTCCTCAAGGTCCTAAAATGGACTTGTTACATATATTGTCATAAATAAAGCATAGCTTTGAGAATAAGACATGCAATTGCACTAATACACACCAATCAGTCATGCATTAAAGCTCAGACCTGATGCTGGGTATGGAAAAAAGAAGCACATGTATGAAATAACCAACTTCACATGGCCGCTAGAGCATGCCGAGACGTGGTGAAGGATGTATTTTCCATGCGATGGAAGTTTCCGTGTGCGTGCGTGTTGATTTTGGTGTCAATGAGGTATGAGATTTAAAGTAAAAAAATAATAATAATAATAATAATAATGATTTTTCATGTCGGTGTAAATGTTTCAGTATATTGATTAATGCTCGGGACACGCACATAAACAAGCTCAGCTGAACGCTGACGGGGAAGTGCCATTGTTCTGCACTACAGGCGCTCTCAATGCTCAGCTTGTCCTCACTGCAAGAAACAAGATATAAAAAAGGAGCAAGGTTAATCACACACAGGCGTTCACTCATTCACTTCTACTCGAAGACTCTGCCCTCCATTCACAATTGGTGCTTGACCATGCCACCAGACACCCCACCCCCCCGGCCGCAATAATGTATTTTATTTATCTAATGTTTGCTAAGAGCATACTCTGTATCTCAACAACATCTAACTAGGACTATGTGATCTGGACAAAAGTTCAGATAAATAAATATATAAATAGGTCTTGAATGTGAACAGTATATAGGTCTAAAACTCAATTTAGCCAGAAAAACCTGGCGGAAAAAGTGCCAAACGTATTTACTCAAGTAGGATTGAAAAAAGTAATCCAAATTAACCTGTAGCAAGTGCAATTAAAAAGTTTAAATGAAACTACTGCTTGACACTTTCGATGGTAATTATCCATTTAACTCCGCTTATCTTTTCATGACCAATTCTTCCTTACTTGCAATCTTGCGCTTATGTTTTCCGGGTACTCGGCCTAGCAGCACTGTGGTGTGTGGTTTTTTTTTTTTTTTTTTCTTCTTCTTTTTTCTTCAGTCTAAAAGCTAATAGCAGTGTTTTGGCTGTACACATGAGTGTGTTTTTGGTCTACTGTGACCTGTACTTGTACACAAACACAGCAGTTTATAAAAGCAGAAAGCTTTGCTGCTGTTTGTGGGTAAATAAGTTTTATGGAGGTATTATTTCTAACTTTTAAGCCCTTCATGATAATGATAAAAAATATGACTGCTAGTGCAGTACCGAACGCCTTGTGCTAGCTTTCTCCAAAACAGAACACACACAGTCACCTGCTGTCCGTCCTAAATAGTACCTGAGATTAGAATTATTGTGTCCCAAAGCATAGTATTTTGAAACGAGTATCCAAAAGGTCTAGTATTTTTTGGTAGATTTTCAAAGTGAGGATCCATGGACACTTTTTAAAAAAATTATTTATTTATTTATTTTAAAAAATGCTATTTTTGAACACAGGTTTCATCACGATGACTCCGCAGCTCTTTATCAACTATAAGATGAAGTCAGTGGCTCATCTTCCATGGAGGATGCTCACCTATAAAGCACTAAACACATTCATAGATGACCTGTTTGCGTTTGTGATCAAAATGCCCATGATGTACAGAATAGGCTGTCTTCGAGATGGTACGTATGAGCTCTCTGTGACTTTATTTCTTTTTAAAAAAATAAATAATAATTTTTATAACCTCATTACTTGCTATATAGTTTTGAAGTGAGTAGCATTTGCTGTTAAAATTTTGCCCGCTCTTTCATTAAGACTTGATTTCATTCTTCAACAGATGTAGTGTTCTTCATTTACTTGTACCAGAGGTGGATCTACAGAGTGGATCCCAACCGCGTCAATGAGTTTGGCACGAGTGGATTGGACCACAACAAAGAGAACTCGGCTCAGGCATCAGTGGGAGACACAGCCACCACCGCCGCCACCCCCGCTGCCGCCATCACAGATAAACCAGAGGAGGAGAAGAAAAACGATTAATATATTTTACACGCTCCTGTCTATTGAAGGTGTATCAGACATCTTCAAAGCTGAGTTTATGTCTAATCGTCGGGAAAGCGAACTGGAATATCGGTATTCTCTAAAGGACACTGCGTGAAATTTCAGTTCATCTTTCCTCTTTTTGTATGAGATCTGCAACAACAACAAACAAAAAAAAATCTCATTTAATGTAGAATTCCTAATATTTTTCAATCTCCTACATTTTGCAGTCAAGGTGAAGTAAAAATGTGATGTACTGTATTGTATATTTTTGGGTTGGTTAACACTACCATTATGAAGATTAACCAGTAAGCAAGTCCCATTAGTGCAGACGGGCTTTTGCAGTACATATTGTAACGTATATGGAGAAGACAAAAAAAAGAAGCCAAGTCAAGCTTTTTTAAAAAAAAATTTTCTCCCCTTTCTTCCCACCTCCCCTCTCAGTGGATTCCATCACATTTTCTTTTCTCATTCCATGCGTGAACGCTGTGTATCAGGACAGGGGTGAGTAGTGTGAGAGGAAGCAGCACAACTTCTGGAGAACGTGAGCTGCTGATCCTGCATACTACTCACTGGAGACTGTGAATTTTTTTTAAAGGGTTGGTGTTCTAAGCTTGAACAACAAAAAATGCAACCTTGTAGGTATTAAAGTAATTACATTAACATTATTAATATGTTAATGATGATTCATACCATTTTTTTTGTTTTGTTTTTTGGCCTCATAGTTTTCTTTTATATGTTCTAAGCCTGTACAGTCAGCTTGCGAAATCTAATTGTGCTGATGTCAAAATGAAACAATAGCAGGAACTTTTGGTCTTCTGCTTGACCACATCAGATCCCCCCCCTCCTACTCCCCCTCCCTCTCCCTTTACATGAACACACTCCAAAGCAGGACCATTGTGGCGTGTTAAGTATGGCTGCAGCTGCAGGCTCTGATATGTGCAAGACACAGGTCGGTGTAGTCTGAATATTTTTGGGACGAAATGGGTTCTTTGTCTTGCTTTTTTTTCCTCCGAAATTGGAATTGTTGGCCTTTAATTTTGGTACATTAAAGATTGATCACTCATGTTTTTAGTAAAGCGTTAAGTGCAGTTTAAAGATGTGATGCAGAACTTGTTTTATTTTTAGGGGGGGGGGGGGGGGCATGGTGGTTAAGCAGTTAGCACACGTTTGCTGCACACCTCCAGGGTTGCAGGCTCAAATCCCAACTTCGCCCCGTGTGAGCGGTGTTTGTGTTTGCATTTACATTTATCCATTTAGCAGATGCTTTTATCCAACCTGACTTACAAATGAGGAAATACAAAGTTAGCATGTTCTCCCAGTGGTTTCCTCTAGGCCAAGCGTGTCCAATCTTCTCCGGAAAGGGCAGGTGTGGGTGCAGGTTTTCATTCCAACCGAGCAGGAGCCACACCTGATTCTACCTATTTAATCAGTTGATCTTGGCTTTCAATAGACTCAGGTGTGGTTCCTGCTTGGTTGGAATGAAAACCTGCACCCACACCGGCCCTTTCCGGAGAAGATCAGACATCCCTGCTCTAGGTGCTCGTTTCCTTACCCAGTCCCAAGCCATGCATTGTAGGTTGATTGGCATTTCCAGTTTCCAAAGTGTGTGGTGTGTGAGGAGTTAGAACCTCCTCCCAAGTTCTCTTGGACAGGCTGTCCTCTGTAGGAAAAGCCGTATGGACAGTGGACTGAAAGTGGGCTTAGTCCTAAATGTGTAAGACATACAAAAATGCTTTGCCCATGTTATATTAGCTTGGATTCATGTAAACTCTAGTACCTGGACAGAGTTTTGAAATTGTAGGCTACAGCATGTGAGATCTCTGGCTGTCTGGGGACCAGCATACCTAATCCAGCTCAAGAAAGCTATTAGCTGATTAGTTGGAGGAGGTGTGTATAGCCCCACTACAGCAGCACACAACCACTAGCTTTAGATCAGAGATAAACAACTCTGTTCCTTCAGCCTTACCTTCCTGAAGACTTTCACTCCACCCATAATTGTGACCACTTGGCCATCTAAAAACTGCTTTAAAAGAAGTTCAGCCAAACCAGGTGTGCTAGTTTGTGGTTGGAAAGGAAACCTCCACGGACGAGGGTTGGTGACCACTGGTTTAGATATAGCCAAGAGAGTTAGAAACTCTTAAATAAAATAAAAGATCCACTGTTTACATGAAAACGTTTAATTAAGTCCATTGAAAATCCAAATGTAAAACAAGAGTTCATTTACACACGTTAGTTATATTTATACATTGAAACTTATTTACAACAGTTATAAACAAAGGGGTCATTGTAAAGAATATTGTAAGATCATATTAAAAATAATAGAAGGGTCCACTGTTTAAGCTACATCCAACATCACAAAAAGACGTAAATATTAAACAATATTACAAAGAATGTAAACGCAATAGGAACCGATATATATTTAAAAAAAAAAAAAAAAAAAAAAAAAAAAAAGTCAGGTCGTGTTTATTTTTTCTAGACCTACTCTTTTGGACGGAAGTAGGTTTTAAAGTTTGGTCGAGCTCATGATGGGAACTCTGAGAGCTCTTTAAGGAGCTGTCCTGCGCTTGGTCTTTGGCTCGGTTCCGCGCTCCAGCAACGTCTGAGAAGCTCCTTAAACCTGCAGCCCGGTCCGGCCGGACTGAACACGTGCTTGTTTAGGTCAGGGCGCAGGTTGAAGGCGACCACGGCGTACAGGATGTGCTGTCGCTCTCCTTCATACGGCGGCTCACGTGTGATCAGCTGCCAGAGAGTGACGCCGAAAGAGTACACGTCTGCTCCGGGTGTTACGTCCTCTCCCCTGAGGAGTTCGGGGGCTCGGTGCGTGTACGTGCCGCCGATCTCCATCCGGCGAGCTGAGGCAGCGCGATCGTGCACGAGCTCCACTTTGAACGAGCACCCGAAATCCGCCAGCTTGCATACGCCCGCGCGGGAAACGATGACGTTCGCGGGTTTCAGATCCAAGTGCACGATGCCGTGGGCGTGCAGGTGCCGAAGGGCGCGCGCCACGTCGACTGCGTAACGCACGCAGGACTCGGGGCGGAGCTGCTCGGCGGCGCTGTAGATCACCTGCTGCAGGTTCACATCACCCGCGTACTCCATGACGATGGTGCCGATGACGCTGTCGCCGCTCGCGCCCGAGAGGTCGTCGCCGTTGGCCTGCGTGCTGGCGGCGATCACGCGCACCAGGTTCTCGTGCTGCAGGTGCGCCGCGTTCAGCTCGGCCCAGAAACTCTGCCGGGAAGCCAATTTGTTCTTGGCGCACTTGACGCGCTTCACCGCCACCGTCTCACCGAAGTACGTAGCTTTGAACACAAAGCCAAATCCGCCGGAGCCGATGGGCTCCAGATCACAGAGCTCGCGCCAGTGGATCACAGAAGACCAGAGTCTGCACACGAGCTTCCCGTGAAACTTGCTGACCGGCACACGAAGACTCGCATCCCCTGAATGTTTAGTGAGAGGGCTGCTGCAGACGCCCACCTTGAGACCGAAGTCTCTCGGGAGAAGGCGTGTCACGGGTATTGGAGACGGCATGGTGCAGAAGAGCAGGCCCTGCACCGCGCAGTTATAAATCCTTTGGATTTTCCTCTCTGACTGTGTTGCCAGATTGATTGGGGTTCCTACTCTACTGGCTTTTTTTTTTTTTTGGTCCTTTTTTTAATAGTAAAGTTTTTGCAGTTATTTTTTTAAATTTATTGTTAATCTTATACGGGACGTAATATAATTATAAGATTTTACAGTGGTTCATAGTGAAAGTAGCAAGTTTTAAAACAGCAGGACTCTGAACGAATTACTTCAATCTTGCAACCCGGTATGGCCAGGTGATCGTGTTTGAACACATCACGTGACTCACTGCGGAGCGGAGTCCTGAATGACTCCATAGGCCTACACCTCCCCTAAATATTCCAGTGTGTTTGTATAGCTTAGTTATTTGTCCATCACAGAGCCAACTGAGATGTAAGCAGTGATAAATAGACTAATTTTAATTTAGCCTTTTTAAATTGATTAATATATTTATCTACAGCCACAGACCTTCAGAGAGACTGGAGGAAGAGTGTAATCAGACAGAATTTCCTACACACTTGTAAGTGTATATATATATATATATATATATATATATATATATATATATATATATATATATATATATATATATATATATATATATATATACACACACACACACACAATTATTATAATTATCATAATCATCCATATTAAATAATTACTGACCCATTATAGAGTACATACAGAAGCAGTGACTGGAAAACTAACTTCTTAAAACTAAGGGTTCCAGTTAAAACCAAAAATAGGCTTTCTCAGCCTGATGCCATAGGACAACCCTTTTAAGTTGCACAAAGAACCTTTTACTCCAGAGTTCTTTAGACTTCCCAAAAATGGTTCTTCACAGCAATGCCACAAGGAACCGTGTCATTAGATCATAAGATCTCTTTATTTAGTGCTTTAAGTAACCAAAGTAAGGTTCTTAAGAGTGATGCGAGGAGAACATTTTCCAGTCCCAGAAAGAACCTTATAGGGTTCACTTTAACCTGTTTAGTGGGGTTGATACATTCAAGAACCTATACAATGCTCTGAAGAACCTATAATGAACCATAAAGAACTTCTTTAATCTCAGAAGAGCCATATACAATAAAAAATGGTAATAGTGTAATACTATATATATATATATATATATATATATATATATATATATATATATATATATATATATAAATACTTAAGCGATACAAAATGAACAAGTGACGTCACAACCTCCAGTTTTTGTTTTTGTGTGTAATAGAGTAAACCGCACTTTTATTCTTTACCTGCTATTGGTGTGTTACCGTGGCGACGGTTTTAGGGGGTTCCCCAGTGGTGACGCAAGGGGATTTCCATGAAGTCGTTTTGAACGTGATTGTAAAGTGAAAGACCTACAAACAGTGAGACATTTTCACTCGCACGAGGAGAGCTTTGTGTATCTGTGTGCGATACGCAGAATCAGAACCTAGTTGTTGTTGTGTTTTTTTTTTGTTTTTTTTTTTTTGTCGCGAGCGCATATTACCGTGACAACACCTATTGTAGTGTAATAAAGCAGCGCGCGCAGGACAGAGCAGGACAGAGCAGGCGGAAATGAGTGTGTAGTGCAGCCGAGCCGCCGCTTCTGGACCTCAGACGAAGCTGGAAGCGTTTTAAGAGGGCGAACACTTCAAAACAAACAAACAAAACTATTTTCTCCGACTGACTTCACCTTGCCATGAAAATAATGAGCATAAATATTCCTAACGGCACGCCTGAAATAGCAGGTAAGTTTTTAACTTCTTGTTTTATTAGGGTAATAGTGTGACATTTAACGCCTAGGCCTAGCTAAATGCGACATTACTATGTAATAAAAAACAGTTGTGAGGTGAACGCAAGAGGAAAATGGCGACCACTGAGTGTCAGTTTCTTCTCAGAGTCAGTGGTATTGAGACAACATGTAAACATCAACAACATCCATCCATCCGTACATACATACATACATACATACATACATACATACAAATATACATCTATACAAGCCGCCATTTTATCACTATGGTCTGTTCGCTGTGAAATTAATGGCAGGCTGGTGTTTTCAACACAGCAGTGTAAAAATACACGTACATGTAGGCTAATTCTCCGTCAAAAATATATAATTGATGTTTTTATTGGTCATTGACATTGTTGACATTTGACACGCGTTTCCATATATGGAAACGACATGACACTGCATCTATAGCATATAAACAACTTTCAGTTTCACTTTGTTAGCCTGGCTCTGGATCTCTATGTCCCTAATGCGGGTTTGTTTTTCTTTCTTTCTTTCTTTCTATCTTTCTTTCTTTCTATCTTTCTTTCTTCCTATCTTTCTTTCTTAGAGTTCGAACTCGGTGAGTCCTCCCATTAAGTCACAATTCTATGCATTTTTTTGAAGTCTAGCTATTTTACGTCACCATACTTCATTGTATTGCAGCACAAACTAAAGAAAAACAGTGTCTTTCTTGATTATGAAGCATATGCAGATTTTACTGAGACACATACGAACGTTTAGATTCATTAAACGCTGTGGATCAGTGGTTCCCTACCAGAAAGAGTTCTGTAGCTTTAATGGAAGCTAAAACCCTGAATTATCCAGTGAGTCTTTAAAGAACAGTTGATGGACCTTTTCGTCCCCTTGGAGTGTATAGTGGCAAAGCAGTGTTGTGCTTTGCATAAATTTTAGCCTCACAGACCTTATCAGTATCTATCTATCTATCTACCCATCTACCTATCTATCTATCTATCTATCTGCCTATCTGCCTGTCTACCCATCTATCTATCTATCTATCTACCCATCCATCTACCCATCCATCTACCTATCTATCTATCTATCTATCTATCTATCTACTCATCCATCTATCTATCTATCTATCTATCTATCTATCTATCTATCTATCTATCTATCTACCCATCTATCTATCTATCTATCTGCCTATCTACCCATCTATATGCCTATCTACCCATCTGTCTACCCATCTATCTATCTATCTATCTATCTATCTATCTATCTATCTATCTATCTGCCTATCTACCCATCTATCTGCCTATCTACCCATCTGTCTACCCATCTACCCATCCATCTACCCATCCATCTACCTATCTACCCATCCATCTACCCATCCATCTACCCATCTATCTATCTATCTATCTATCTACCCATCTATCTATCTACCCATCTATCTATCTACCCATCTATCTATCTATCTATCTATCTATCTATCTATCTATCTATCTATCTATCTATCTATCTATCTATCTACAGAGCTCATAGATGCATTCATAACGGAGAATTCAGTTAACCTCCCAGGTCCTCCTCCTCCACCTGCAGACTCTGATGATCAGCTTCATACCACGTCAGTAATGACTGGACACAGTTCTGCTCCAGTGCTGGTCCCCAGATGTACGGCCCCCAAGGTCAGTAACAACACTGTACTTTACTTGAAAATCCTCGGGATTTGCTCAGTAAATCAAGGCTTTTGTGCCATTAGTCTCCGACGCAAATCCAGCGAGGAGGGGGCTATGACTTTTAAATAAAATAAAAAATGTAGTTCAGCGGTGAAAATCACAAAGGAAACACTATAAATGATCAAAGTTATTTGGTTTATTATTAAGTTCTCATAATTATTGTCCTGTTTGAAACTTCCTGTTCATTTAGGCCGAGTATAAATGTCAAAAGGTTCAGGAATAGAAAGCGCTATTGTTGTAATAAATCAACAAAATATTATCATACACACACACACACACACACACACACATATATATATATATATATATATATATATATATATATATATATATATATATATATATTCCTGAAATAATTCTGTATTGATGGGTCCATTGAAGGGGTCTCTTGTTTATAAAGAGTTTGAGAAACTTTGACCTAATATGTTTAAATACAAGTAAGGCTAGATATTGGATCTGGACATCTCAGGAACTGATAACCCCATAACCCCATTGTTTTGCTACTAGACTGCCATTTTTTGCAGTGTTCTGAGGTGCAATGCGTACATTTCCAACAATATGAATTTCATAAGCTTTTCAAAAGAAGCGTTAGCAAAACAATTTCTGTGTTCAGTTTTTCCACGTGTCAGCTGCGCAAATGACAAACAAAAGACTTTGAAAGACTTTGGCCGATGCTTGTAAGTGAGGCAGAGTAAAATCAAACCACGAAGATGATAAAGGGGTGGAAAAAAAGAAAAGTTTCCATTTGACTATACAATGTCTATACAGGTTCTTTATGATGATACAGGCCTTTAAGTTCAATGGTCGAATCTGAGATGTGGTGGCAGGTGAAAATGAGTAAAATATATAACACACATTTTCACTAAGGAGCATTTTAGGAGAGCAACTAGAGTTGTAATCCGACGCCGTGTTTCGGTTGATGATCTCTGTCTCATGTGCGCCTCTCCTGGCAAAAAGAGCACACATGTAACAGCCCCTCCTCTCTTCATTCTCATTGGCTCCCATTCCTTCTGCATGAGTTTCCTGTTTCTTCACCGTGCTCCTCCTGGCTCTTGTTAGCTGCTCTTTGTGCAGGCCATCTGCGTTCCTCTTCAGGCATGTCCAAACATTTTCTCTCTTTCTCATGCTGAACTGTTGTTCTCTCAGCCGCATGGCTGAGCCTAACAAACTGTTGCTTTCGATTTTCTAGCTACTGGGTTTCGTGCTTTGTCGCTACACCACAGATTTGTGACTTTAAAATGCTTACCTAAATAGGCCGTTAGAAGAGTTGTTTATTTTTTTTCCCCCTCTGACTTACATTCCTCTTCCTCCTCCTCCTCCTCCCCCTTCTCCTCCTGCACAAAAAAACTCTTTCTCTGTTCACACTCATTTATGTTTTTTGATGTCGACTAAAAAAAAATTGACATGAATCCTTTTAATGTGTTTATTAACAGGACAAGAATCTTTTTACAGTGTGCCAGAGCATGACCGGTCGGGGGGGGGGATGGGTTCATTTTGAAATATTGAGTTGTATTGAAGTTGAGTTTAGCAAATCATGTTCTTTATTAATCAAAAATCACAAGAGTTTGGATGTAAAAGCACAGCCAGATTACTTTAATCTGATTAAGTGCTTTTCTTGCACTGGTTCACCTATCAAACATCAAGATCAACTATGAAGTCTATCCCCAAAAATTATGTGTTTGTGGTGATCTTAGACATTAATGCTGTGTATCTATCATTTTTCATTTCTGCCTTGCCCTAACAACTCTCTCTTGTTCTGTCTCCATCGGTAGAATTTTGACATGTTCTCAACAGCGCTTACATCACCTCGTGGCCCTAGAGGCCAGCGGCGCAGTACAGCTTCAGCCGTGGCTCACATTGTGCGTCCTCAGCACACGGACACTGAACAGCTGGAGCAGCTGCTGGACAAACCAGTGCTGGTGGTGGTGGA
>NC_030432.2:5940894-5965894 GCF_001660625.3 Ictalurus punctatus
AACGACGATCATCAACTGCAACGCTAATATTATTTTTATGTGCATCTGTGCAGAAGCTACTACAACTGCAGAGCTGAAAATCAACAGGTTGAACATTGTGCAAGGACCCTGTACAGGCAAGACAGAGATCTACATGCTTTGCGACAAAGTGCAAAAAGGTGAGCGCCACTCCCACATCGTACTAGGACCCAAAATGAAATTATTAATACTTTTTTGTAACGAGTAATAAGAGTACAGAATAAAGCAGCATAGCCGTGCCTTATCATAAAATGAGTTTTTTCTAATGTTACGTAGTACTCTGTAGTATTGCATCTCTGAGCCAAAGCGTTTTGACAGAACATACCACAAAACCCCCCCCGAATTAATAGAGGTATACTGCTTGAGAGTAAAAAACACTAGCGAGTAATGTGGGGAGCATAGCGTAGCAAGGTAAAAGATTTTAAAGAAGGATACTGTACTTGATGTAAGCAAATTATAAGAATGGACCATATTGTGAAAAGCAACTATGAGTAAAGGACAATAGTTTTGATCTCTGAAACAAAACATGAAATTCTATCTACACTCACCATCCAGGTTATTAGGAACACCTTTACACCTACACATTCATACAGTCATCTAATCAGCCAGTCATAATATCATGCAGATACAGGCTGAGAGCTTCACATCAAACATTAGAGTGAGGGGGGGAAAGTGCGATCGCTGCGACTTTGATCGTCCCAGACGGGCTGGTTTGAGTATTTCAGAAATGGCTGATCTCCTGGGATTTCCGCACTCAATAATCTGTAGAGTTTACACAGAATGGGGCAAAAAACAAAAATTATGGGATTAAGGGAGCGACGGTTCTGTGGGTGGAAACGCCTTGTAGATGAGAGAGGTCAGGGGAAAATGGCCAGATTGGTCTGAGCTGACAGGAAGTCTTTAGCACCTCAAATATTGACTCTTTACAAGCGTGGTGAGCAGAAAAGCATCTCAGAACACACAACACATCGAACCTGTGAGGTGGATGGACTACAACAGCAGAAGACCACATCAGTTTCCAGTCCGGTCAGCCAAGAACAGGAATCTGAAGCTATCATGGGCACAGACTCACCCAAACTGAACAGATGAGAGCTGCAAAAATACCATGTGATGCTTAGTCTTCAACTGTCCACTTTAGGTATGTCTGTGCCCATGATAGCCTCAGATTCCTGTTCTTGGCTGACCGGAGTGGAACCCGATGTGTTCTTCTGCTGTTGTAACCCATCCACCTCAAGGTATGACGTGCTGTGCATTCTGAGATGCTTTTCTGCTCGCCACAATTGTAATAATTGATTATTTGAGTTGCCATAGACTTCCTGGCAGCTCAAACCAATCTGAGCTTGTGCTACTGTAGCTTCTCTATGTGGTCTTATGCTGTTGTAGCCAATTTGCCTTAAGGTTGTGTATTCTGAGATGCTTTTCTTCTCACCATGGTTATAAGAGTGGATGAGTTACTGTAACCTTCCTGTCAGCTCTCCTCTGACCTCTCATCATCAAGGCATTTCCAAATGCAGAACTGCCACTCACTAGATGTTTTTTGTTGTTGTTGTTTTGTGTGTTTTTTTTTTTTGCACAATTGTGTGTAAACTCTGAAATGAGATGAACAGTTTCTGGGTGTTTCCCTCCCATTTTGATATTTGATGTGAAGGTAAACTGAAGTGCTTGTATGACTTGTACTGCTGCCACATGATTGTCTGATTGGATAATTGCATGACTGGGCAGGGGTACAGGTGTTCCTATTAAAGCAGCCAGTGATTGTATATACTCTAATTACTTGCTGTCACTAAAGTAATTCATGCTCTTCCCAGTAATGCTGAGTTTCCTAACAGCAGTGTTCCATACTGTGGTTTTATTTTTTTAAATGGTTGACTTTGCAGTGCAGTAGGGGGTTTCCCCGTATTCAAACTGGAAAATCTAGTCACCACTCCTGTAAAAGGCAAATAGACAAATGCATCGGTGATCAGATATTTGAATGTTTTTTTCATGTTGGTGATAGGTGTTGGATAACATTGTTTTTGCTTCAATAAAAAAAAGAAAGATAAAAAATGTATTGTGTGTTTACTTAGAGTGACCACCCGTCCAGTTTTTACAGGACATGTCCTCTTTTTAAGACATTAAAAAAGCGTTCGGCCGGGATTTCTAAATTTGAGAAAATGTCCGGGACTCGGCTTTAGTTTCATTATGATTTGCTTACGGTGTAATACTGCATCATGTGTGCGTGTGTTTGCACTGCTTTAACCCCTCTCTGTAAGTCCCACCTTCTCACACACCAATTGGTCGATGATACAGTAAAAGGCTTGCAGTAACTATTGGCCAAATTCCTGCCTCTCAACCATTAGCCTACTCTCAGCGAACATGCGAAGTTTGTGTACGGCATCAAACAGTTGCTTGACAATAGCAGCAAATGACAGCTGTCGAAATAATGTCCATGGCCATATAAGGTCATTTTTAATTACTGTTATCGCATTCTTATTCCATGACCGTTCAAATGTGTAAATGATGGTAGAAGGTATATTCATGGTGTCTATATGCAATATATAGATTCTCTCTCTCTCTCTCTCTCTCTCTCTTTATATATATATATATATATATATATATATATATATATATATAGTTGTATAACTATATATATATATATATATATATATATATATATATATATATATATATATATATAGAGAGAGAGAGAGAGAGAGAGAGAGAGAGTTATAGTCTATATATATATATATATATATATATATACCAGAAAATAAGTGTATATATACACAATACCAGAAGAAGTCAGGATAATTTTTTCCAGCCCTGTAAATAAAACCCTCGTGCATGTGTCTTTGTGATGGAATACCACAGATGACATTGAGATCATCTTCAGTTTGGGCAACTGGGAGGCTAAGGCTGAGTTTGCACAGACCGACGTGCATCGGCAGATTGCCATCGTCTTCAAGTCACCGCCGTATCAGGAGCAGGACCTTGCCGACGAGGTCGAGGTTAACGTGTCTCTCCGTCGCATTTCAGACCGCATGTACAGCGAGCCGGTGAAGTTCACCTACCTGCCTCACAATCCAGGTCAGCACATGACACACTGTTCTTGCAACAAGAATCATTGTGGGGACTTTTTTATTTTAAAATTGTAGTGGTTACAACCAATGAGTGTATAACCTCAAAAAGCACCTTCACCTGCACAGTTTCTATTTTGATCTCGTATTGCACAATTTCATTGGCTTAAAAGAAATGCAAATAGGGTACTCTAATATGGTATAGTGGTTGTTGGGGTAAATGATCAGGAGGCTGGTTCCTAACTTACAAGTTGTTGTTTTTCTGTCCAGGGTTAATGAGTAACAGTGGAAACAGTTGCTCATGAATCTCTGGAGAAATTAGTCATTTGAAATAGCAAAGTGTAAAATCAGGCTGTGTTTCTTCCTAGCTACACCAGCGACACTCCAACATCTGCACCAGTTCAGTGGTTATGTTTTAGCTAATTGAAATAAGCAGAGCAGCATATGCTTGCTTTAATTTAGTCCATTATACCAAATTTGGAAGTTTACTGAACTCTGCCCCCCCCCCCCCCCCCCCCCCCCCCCCGTTGACATTGGAAGTGAAACTTGTGGAAACCTATGGATCTCCCCTGATCAAAGGCTTCCTGTGCAGTTTTCTGCTCTGAAATGCTGCCAGAGAAAATACTTACAGACCAATAGATCACCAAATGAAATGAAATAACATTCTCATTCTCCTCATCTCATAGAAAGTGATGTAACTGTTTTCTTTGCTTTTTTTATGTGCAGATCCGTATGAGGTCAAACGCAAACGGAAAATAAAATCCAGCAAGTTCAATGAGGACTGCAGTGTCAGCACAGGTAGAGTATTTCAACATACGAGCGCACACACACACACACAGTGTTTCAATGTTGTTTCAGTGTGACATCCAGCATTTGTATTTGTTCCAGACGAGGTCATGAGCACACCAGGTCCAGCACACCAGTTTGATCCGTTCTGCGCCGATGGGTCCGACTGCAGTATTCTGCCTCAGGAGGAGATGTTCTCTCAGGTCCCTCAGGTCCTGGATGGGATTCACTACGAGGACAGTGGCTCCCAACTGGATGACACGTGTGTCAGCCTGGACCCAGACACCGTGAACAGCCTACTGTGCAGCCTCACTGATTGCCTGGGCCCCCAGAACTTTCTCCAGCTTTTGAACAGCCAGGATCCCAACTCCAGCATCACAGATACAAACCTGAATCACATGGAAGCTGGCCAGCCTCCCATTACTTCATTCATTGACCCGTTTTACAACCAAGAACTTCCACAAGACCTGCAGGACATTTTCTTACGTCAGGTCAAAACTGAAGACGACTCGTGAAGTCCTCAGTAGATGCTTCTAAGAGTAGAGATGTAGAGCGAGCTCCTCATTTTCATTAGTGGAAAATAAGGATTGGGGTCTGTACTCCAGAAACGTGCAAGTAGGTTTAGATTCACACTGGATGCCATGTGCTGTCCCTGAGGGCTCTCAAAATGACCATCGAACCTGAAGGACAAATCTGAGGGAAGTCGGAAATTGGGCTGTGTGTGTATATTATATATATTTTCCTGCCATAAAATGGCTGCTCAGACCTTAGCCTTTGTCCATTCTGGAGTGTGTGTACTGTCTAGTGATGCCCTTGATGCCCTTCTGTATGGTGATGTACGTTCTGGGAGATGCATAGGACCTTTAGTAGTCCTACGTGAAGAAAAAGAGAAAAGATGCTGTTTGAATGCTTTTTGAGGAGTAATTGTCAAATAGGCCAATAGTGAATTGCACAGGCTTCATATTACTAGTCTAGTCCAGAAACCTTCATCCATATATACTCAAATATTGTGTGTATGTAAAACAACGAGCCTGTGGGTTTTTCTTTTTTTTTTTTGGATTACCATTTCTGCTGGCGCATCCTTTGCTTAGATGAATGTCAAGTAATAGCATTAAATATAATGATGCGTCCATTTTAAGATCGTTTAGGATTTGATTGACATTCTGTGAAATAAACAAGAAGCGTTTTGTACATTTTGTAAAAAAAAAAAAAAAAAAAAAGGAAACAAAAATAATTCGTTGAATGCCGTAGCAAGTTGAAAACATTGAAGGATTAACTGGTATATATCTATCTATATAAATAATTCTGTTTGTAAAGTTGTAGTAAACCACGACCAAAATGCACTATTGTTTCTCCTTGGGAAAATATTGTATGCACCGCTGTGTCTTGTATTAAAGGCTTGGTTTAGATTCTTTGGTTTTGGATAAGTGATGTCACATACTGGCTACTGCTACATGTGAACTAGACTGAGAGTTGTGAAATTTCATTATATCCTCATTCTTGTGAACATTTCTGTAGTCTCCTGTGTCATGTATAATTATTTCAGTAGAGGCAAGCTTCCATCACATGTTATTTGTTCATCAGTCAAAACCCCATGCACATAGACAGGAAAGAGTCCGAGATAAAAAGGTTCACTGACCTTCCCCTTCTCGCTTCATTCAAATTAATGGACAGAATCAATGCTGCATCGCGGAGCTCTGAAAGGAAGCTCGGGCCTACGCCAGTGGGGGAAACTCCACTGTTGCACAACTCTTCAAGCTGTGGTATTTATATATACGCTCCTATCGTGCGTGGTAATTACACAACACACCCACTCCGATTATCAGCGCTTGGCATTTTAATAACCGTATGGACTTTTTTCACGTGAACTTGTAAGCTTTACGCACGGTATATTATCGATACAGGCATAAGAGGTGTTTATATAGTTCTAAACAGGAAGTTCTACACTGTTATTTAAACAATGTGATGTACTGCGGTTGGCTTGGGAACCACAATGCATGCTGGAACATGGTTAAGATTTTAGTGCTTTCATTTGAATTTCAGATCTAATTTCCTTAACTATGTAAAGTTGTTTACTAATTGACTGTCTTTGGACTTTACAAAGAATTAAAATAAATAAGGGTACAATATTAAGACATGTAATTTAAAATAAAACATGATGTGAAACTGAACTGTTAACTGCTTAACCTTTCAGCGTGGTTATATAAATACTGGTTACAGAACAATGTGTGCATAATACAAACTATTTGTTGTAAAAGCAGTGCTTGAGTTATAGATTCCTGGTCAATACTCTTTGAGCTCAGCAAACTCAAGTGCAACGGGCTTGGTGAAAACTTGTTGGGGTTAGAGGGGCGTGTGTGTCATGGTTTGAGAATTGAGACGTACAGTCGAGTCCCAGCCACCTGCTGGCAGAATCAACAGTGATCTCTCCAAGTCAACTCAAAAAAATGTTTGTTTTTTTAAATAAAATAAAATAAAATAAAAAGGACCCACATACTTGATCACGTAGTTTGTCTGACACACGTACATCAGATAATGAATTCATTTATTGTTTGACTAGCAGTTTGATATTTACAGGATATTGGCATATCATAAATGCCATCAGTACAAAAGTAAGCAGAGAAAACAAAACCCCAATAAATACATTTTTCATCAGTCTTTCTTTTCCACAACCTGGGGTTCAGCGAGTTTCTGCATGGCAAGTTCCTTCACCAGGTTCTCCACACAGCTCTTGTAAAGTGGCTCAGGATCCTGTGTGACAACGAAGAAGGATGGGTTAAGCAAAGAAAATGGTACTAGGGGGGGAAGAAAAACCCCCGCTACACTATATGTCTTAGATTTCTCGACTAAAACTAAACCATCATCTTCTATTTGGAATAACTGATCTGAAGTGAGCTCATTAGCAAAAATGCTACTGCAGTAAGATTTGATTTTACATATCATACAGTATAATACTGTTTGTTGACTCGGGTAGTTGATATCTGGTTTCCTGTTTTTTTGGTATGTGGTTATTATCACGGTTGAGCTGTGCCAAAAATGCTGAGAGTAACAGCCATGGGCTACAGATTCAGAATACAGAAATATAGCATACGTACGAGTGTTTAATCCACGATACAGTTCAAAAAGCCGGCATTTAGACATTTGTAGAACCTCTTTGAATATATCCACACTAATTCAACAAAAACATACATTCTTTAAAAGAAACATCATCAGTGTTTATTTATTAACTACATCTTCCCCCAGCATGTGCACGTCTTCCCCTTTTTGCTCTGCAGGGCAGCAGTAACTGGAACATGATCCACACACAAAATCAAGGCAGACTAGGGCATTCGGTTTGTGAATGTAGAGACATTATTTCTCCAAAAATGGAAAGCAGAGCTTTCAAATAAAATTAATACTATACAGTGCTGTGAAAAAGTATTTGCCCCAGCCTGATTTCTTCTGTTTTTGTGTACTTCTCATACTAAATTGTTTCAGAAATGAAAACAAAATCTAAGATAAAACAAAGGCAACCTGAGTAAACACAGAATACAGTTTTTAAATGATAATGTTATTTGTTGAAGCAAAAAATACCAACTGGGCCTGTGTGAAAATGTATTTGCCCCCTTAGTTACGAATTCCCCAAATCTTTCAGCTGGACTACATGCAAGTAGGCCTGATTACTGTAAGCATCAGTCTGGGAAGGGTTACAAAGCTATTTCAAAGGCTCTGGGACTCCAAAGAACCACAGCGAGAGCCGTTATCTCCAAATGAAAAAACTTGGTATAGTACTGAACCTTCCCAGAAGTTTCCAACCTTCCACAATTCCTCCAAGAGCACAGCAACGGCTCATCCAGGACGTCACAAAAGAGCCAAGGACAACATCAAAGGACCTACAGGCCTCTGTTGCATCAGTAAAGTTCATAACTCCACTATCAGAAAGACACTGGGGGAAAATGGCCTCCATGGAAGAGAAGCGAGGTGAAAACCACTGCTAACCCAGGAGAACATTAAGGCTCGTCTGAATTTTGCCAAAACACACCTTGATGATCCTCAAAGCTTTTGGGAGAATGTTCTGTGGACTGATGAGTGGAAAGTGGAACTGTTTAGAAGACAGAGGTCCTGTTACATCTGACGTAAACCAAACACAGAATTCCACAAAAAGAACATCATACCTACGATTAAGCATGGTGGAGGTAGTGTGATGGTGTGGGGATGCTTTACTGCTTCAGGGTCTGGGAAACTTACAGTAATTGAGAGAAACATGAATTCTGCTCTCTACCAGAAAATCCTAAAGGAGAATGTCCGGTCTTCAGTACATAAGTTGAGACTCAAGCACAGCTGGATTATGCATCAAGACAGTGATCCAGAACATAGGAGTACGTCCACCTCTGAATGACTCAAAAAAAGCTAAATGAAAGTTTTGGAGTGTCCTCGTCAAAGTCCTGACTTTGGCAGTTCATGCTGGAAAACCCTCCACTGTGGCTGAACTAAAGCAGTTCTGCATAGAAGACTGGGCCAAATTTCCACCACAGCACTGTGAAAGACTGATCTCTAGTTTGGTTTCAGTCATTGCTGCTAAAGCTGGTACAGCCAGATTTTAAGTTTAAGAGAGGAAAATAGTTTTTCACATGGGTAACTTTATTGCTTCAATAATAAATAAATAAATAAATAAAACTGTAGTGTGTGTTTAATCAGGTTGCCTTTGTTTTATGTTGTATTTCATTTGAAGATCTAAAACTATTTCGTATGAGATGTACACAAAAACAGAAGAAATCACAGCACAGTACGTTTGTTAATTTACATTTACGGCATTCAGCAGATGCCCTTATCCTAAACGACTTACATTTATACAACTGAGCAGGGTCAAGGCTCAAGGGCCCAGCAGTGGCAGCTTGGAGGTGCAGGGATTTGAACTCACGACCTTCTGATCCTAAATCCAACGTCTTAACCACTGAGCTCAACTGCTCTTCAGCTTTAATGTTTTTGTATTAACAACAATAATACTAATATATGCTTCTATTATAGTAGATTAAACGTGAATCGGAAAGCTACAGGTTTTTATGAATTGGGACGCGCTTGTGCTCCACTGCTTTTGGTGGCTAATACCACCATCGTTCAGATAACACAATATCAGATAAATGCTAGAACGGCAAAAGACATTTGTGATACATTTAATTTCTAAAATCAGATTTATAAAAATGTAAATGTCATGAAATTAATTCTACAGAGTAGTTGTCTGTAAAATCAAAGACGAGAGCTGGTGTAGTTGAAAAAAATCTATTGGAGTGCGTATGAAGTTGCACGTCAGGGCGACAGTCCTGTATGTTGTAGGGTAACTTTCTAAACTAAATGAAACAGTAGGAATTCTGTCTGTTACAATATAGCTGCTTCACAAGAACCTGTTCAATAGGTCTTCTACGCCAAATTTCTCCTCACCCATCGTCCAGCTCTCCCCTATCATACGACAGCTATCAACCCAGTTGAAGGCTAATACGTGGTTCATCTGAGACACGTGGAGCAAACCAACCACATCTTTTAAAACTGCTGCTCACGTAAAGTCACAGGGCAGCGTAACTCTTCCGCATGCACAGGCTCACTTTCACCTGGCTAGTGTCGCTGCTGTGAATGCCAGGGGAGAAAGAGAACGAGAACGAGAGAGAGAGAGAGAAAGAGAACGAGAAGGGGAGAGTGGGAGAGAGACAGAGAAAGAGAGTGGGAGAAAGATAGAGAGAATGAGCGAGTGGGTGAGAAAGCGTGGGAGAGAGTGAGCAAGAGAGAGCGGGAGAGAATGAGAGAGAGAGAGAGAGAGAGTGGGAGCAAGAGAGAGGGAGAGAGAGAGAGAGCGGGAGGGAGAGAGAGAGAGAGAGAGAGAGAGAGAGAGAGGGTGGGAGAGAGAGAGAGAGAGAGCGGGGGAGAGAGAGAGCGGGCGGGAGAGAGAGAGAGAGAGAGAGAGAGAGAGAGAGAGCGGGTGGGAGAGAGAGAGAGAGAGAGAGAGAGAGAGAGAGAGGGTGGGAGAGAGAGAGAGAGAGAGCGGGGGAGAGAGAGAGCGGGCGGGAGAGAGAGAGAGAGAGAGAGCGGGGGAGAGAGAGAGAGAGAGAGAGAGAGAGAGAGAGCGGGTGGGAGAGAGAGAGAGAGAGAGAGCGGGAGAGAGAGAGAGAGAGCGGGTGGGAGAGAGAGAGAGAGAGAGAGAGAGAGAGAGAGAGCGGGAGAGAGAGAGAGAGAGAGCGGGTGGGAGAGAGAGAGAGAGAGCGGGTGGGAGAGAGAGAGAGAGCAGGGGAGAGAGAGAGCGGGCGGGAGAGAGAGAGAGAGAGAGAGCGCGAGAGAGAGAGAGAGAGAGAGAGAGAGAGCGGGCGGGAGAGAGAGAGAGAGAGAGAGAGAGAGCGGGAGAGAGAGTGGGAGAGAGAGAGAGAGAGAGAGAGAGAGAGCGGGAGAGAGAGAGAGAGAGAGAGAGAGAGAGAGCGGGAGAGAGAGAGAGAGAGAGAGAGAGAGAGAGAGAGAGAGAGCGAGAATGCCATCCCTCTCCCCCAGAGAACACAGCCAATTCTGACAGATGGCCATGGCTTTCAAGCTCTAAAACTTTTCTATGTATTTTAAAGTAATATGTTAATTAACATATTTAGGATACTGTATTTAGTATTCAAACACTAATACCCACTAATCCCATCCAGCTCTGGTTATCGTAGCTGGAAGTGGACTGAACAGATGCTTACAGATGTTTCACAGAGGTGTGTCTAGTGTAGAATATGGCTTAGACCTGAGCATTAATGTTCTTATTCACAATCACAATCACATCACCTTGTGCTCAAGGAGTCTCTGTTTCTCGACTGCTTCCTCCAAACTCAGGCCGACCCACTCCGCCTCATCAGCAGGAACCTCAAACTGCTGTCTCGCCACCGCGCGCAAGCCGACGGACACAGGGACACACGGCAAGACATTCAGCTATCCAATTATATCACATCCGACACATTCCTTGCACGAACTTTAATCAGAAAAGGAGATTTTGTGAACTGCGCACCTTGTATTTGTTGTAGATCTTCTCCCGTCGAGTCGGATCGTCCGGATAGAGCTGAGTGTCTCTGCGTGCTAACCGCAGGAGCATGGCGCGCTTCAGGTCCATGCCGAACTTGGAGTTCAAGTCCTGTTTTGGTGTCTCATATAAAATAAAATAATAATCATCTTTAAGTACGTGTGAGGTGATTTCCAGAAGCTTCCGGCCTATTCATACGATTCGTTCACTGGATAATAACGTGTATCGGTACGGTTAGTACCATCCATACTGTCAAAGCTCTAACACAACAAATTAACAACAACAACAACAACAACAACAACATGACCTAAGTGTTATAAGGTTCTATCTGGCATTTTGGGTGAAAACACAAACTTAGATCAATCTTTCATCTCCCATGGTGGTATCTTTTTAAACATTTTGCAAGGTTTTTCTTGTAACATCTTGAAAAGAAAGTTCTCCAAAGGTTCTATCAGCTAGCCAATCATCATCCAGGATGAAGATCCAGCCGTCATGGCCAATCAATATTTAGCCTCAAAGCCTCAGTATGGAGCGCTGGAGGAGAAGGAAACGTTTAGCTGTAAATGTTTTATATGTGCTCAATAAATTTACAAAAAACTAAACAAAAACAAGGTCGACAAATCAAAACCAGGATTGCTCTACAGTGTTCACCGATCTTAAGAGGAGGAAATGGAAAGCTGATATTCTAGCTATCACCAGATAACATTAAATATGATATAAAACCAAAATTAGATGGAAGAGAAGATTATCTAGCAGAGATTGTAAGGTGTGTGTATGTGTGTGAAACATGTAATGTATGTTCTAATGTCTTTCACTACAAGACTATACTGTTAAATGTGTTCAGTATTTAAGGTGAGACAGCTTAGTTTATTAACAACTTCAGATTTTTAAACAGAACCTTGTAAAACCAAGCAAACAGTACTCGATTTTACAGAACAATAAGGTTTCATGTGTTTGGCAAGTGCTTGGAAAATCCACTTTATGAGTGAGAATCTTTAAAAATGTACATTTGGACTGTACACCTTGTTGAGCTGTACATGGAGGTTACAGTGCTTTAGTGGTTTGCCAACTCTGATCCCCCTCTGATCTCAAAAGATCTCTTAACCCAGACAGAATCTTCCATCCATCCATCCATTTTCTGTCTCAGGACTGAGGAGGAAACCGAGTACCCGAAGGAAACCCCCAAAGCACAGGGAGAGCATGCAAACTCTGCGCGCACAGGGCGGACACACAGAGTCTTCTGAGACTAAAGTCATGAAAAATACTCTGCTGTTACCTTTAGAATGTAGAAGTCAAAGCCGTAAGCGGCGTCGATAAGATCCAGCGTGCGAGCCGTGACCGTGATGTTGAACTTCTGGTCGAGGATTTCACTGTACAGCTCCCTCTTGAAGAGCTGAGGCTTCCAGACCTTCTTCACTCTTGCAGAGAGCTGCAGGCAAGTGACACGGAAACACTTTAAGCTCCAGGCACACGTTTTAAACATGCCGATTAAGTAGTTAAGAATGTGGCTTAAGTCTGACAAAACTGTTTTATTTCGCAGTTTACGCAGAATTAGCCTCACAGGCCAGACCTTCAGACGCTCGCTACAGAGTCTGTGGACACACGCGACTAAGAACCGCCTACTTTAACAGGAAAACCAGGGGATTTCACTAGCATGGGAGACCACCGACCTTTCACTACAGCCCATCGGCACATGCACTGGACTATCACTGTCACTAACTGCTTCGTACAAACTCTTTAAGAACTTTTAAAGAGCCATAAAAAGCTCATCGTGCTGCAGTTTATTATCCTGATTTAAACCACTACATAGAATTTTTTTTGTTAGAGTTAGCTACAGTTACATTTATATAACGCTTTTCTAGACACTCAAAGTGTTTTACGAGGTGTTTTACATTGTTACACACCACTAGTGTGTAACATCCACCTGGATGATGCGACAGCAGCCATAGTGCTCCAGAACACCACACACCAGCTATTAGTGGAGAGGAGAGAGTGATGTAGCCAATTCAGAGATGGGGATTATTAGGGGTCATGATAGAGAAGGGCCAATGGGGAAATTTCACCAGGACACCGGGGTTATATACCTACTCTTCTACCATAAGTGTCATGAGATTTTTAATTACCACAGAGAGTCGGGACCTCGGTTTAACGTCTCATACGAAAGACGGTGCCGTTTTTACAGTATAGCGTCCCTGTCACTATAGTGGGTCATTAGGCCCTACACAGACAACAGGGTGAGCGCCCCCTGCTGGCCTGACTATGAGCACTTCCAGCAGCAACCTTTGTTTTCCGCAGGAGGTCTCCCATCCAGGTACTGGCCAGACTCAACCCTGCTTAGCTTCAAATTTAGATTTAGAAATGCAGAAAACAGTGAGAAAGAAAGAAAGAAAGAAAGAAAGAAAGAAAGAAAGAAAGAAAAGATATCACTGCGCCACATTAAACCATGCATCAGGGACAAAATAGTGGGCAGTTTTAACCATCATAAGGATGGTCAGATACGACGCTATCAGGACGAAGCACTATTTGAAATGTGCAAGTTAAATCCATCTCAGCTTTTATTTCCAGGTTCAGGCCACAATCCTGCAGTACTAAACCCAACCCTTATCGAGGTATCCACTCAAGACCGAAGACTTTAGCATCATCACAACATCATAATCACAACACAATCTTATCCAGAAACTCACCTTATCGTTATTTGCGTATCTGTAGCCACATACCCAGCCCTCTCCACCCCACAGGCCGTCCTGCGACTCCGGTGGGTAATAGATGGGAATGGGTACATCCTGAACCCGCTCTCTGTGGCCTGTTTTCGGGTTTGCTCTATATTTCACACCCAGAGGTTTCCAATGCACCGGAGTTGGGGGTGATGTGTCCTGAAGGGATTTCAGGTAATGCTGTGGCAGACGGGCGTAGATCCCTTTCTGTAATTTCAAGGCTTCCCACAGGCGCGGTGGGTATTTGTGTAATGGCATCTCGCTTTGAGAGGACAAAGTTTAAGAACATGGTATTAGTAGATACGTTCAATACAGCTCTATTCAAATCTGACTTGTGATAGTGTTTTTTTTTTATTTTTAAACAAGGCAGCTTTACAGAAATTTTGGATACAGGTTTAGATCCCTAATCACCAAGCCAGAGGCTACAGGGCCAAGGAAACACCCTGTAAGTACACTACGTTTACGCGCGCCAATTTTTGTCAAGCCGAATGCAGATTCTGAAAGTACTGTTTACATGTATCCTGAACATTGCAATCCAATTCCAATATTCATTTACATGTGCGTCGCATATATTCGTAATAAAACTTCTTGGCGAAAACGTAAGACGTAAATAAACGTGCACCGCGATTGTGAAAATAGTCATGATGATGATTCAAGCGTTTACATGGCAATGTCCCCCCCCCAACGGATTATTTCAGATCCACACCACCCCTCTCAATCTGATCGAGCTCAATCGGATCGACTGAGGTGTTTACATGAAGGCTTTTCAATCTGATCTGATTACTAACGGATTATTTGGTTGCATGTATACGTGCCTTATGATGACAAACATGACATTTAATGAGATAAGCATCTTATTTGGGAGAGATCAGAGTGTGAGGTCTTGCATTTATCTGTGATTTATGCTGAATAATTGCAACATCTCTGAAACATCCGACATCTACTTTCTTTCTGTGTAAGCTTTTGATCATCATCATCAATAAATAAAGCACTGCACTTCTTCTTCTTCTTCTTCTTCTTCTTAAGCAGCGTTTAATATACAAACGCAGAAAAGCCCCTATTAAAAGCTCAGATGTGAAACTAATCCACCAGTCAGCCAGACTGTGATCTGAATAAGACAGCTACTGAGTGTAAACATGTCTGAGCAGCTAGGTAGCTAGCAAGCTAATAAACAAAAGATTAGCACTGCTAAATTATATGGTCGGATTTTTATCCATAATAATTACGCTTTGTAACAACATACCTTGATGAAAAAGCAGCTAAAGGTGAATATTAGATTGCTTGTGTTAGCTTTTCAGACCTGGTGTCTGTGCATCCCCAGGCACGCACACGTCTGTGAAGGACACACTCATCCGCTTCCGGTGACGTTCCACGAACAAGCCATTGTGATTGGTTGTCAGAAATGTTCTCATCCGGGTGAATTGAATTCATAGGAAATTAGGGGAAGATACTTTAATGTTTTTGTATCCATCTAAAACTGAACACATTACGGACTAAACAGGATAGCTGCTCATATTTCCTCATGAGTCTCTCATTCATAAAAAAACAAGTTTGGTGGTTAAAAAACAAACAAAAAAAATAATAAAAACAATAAGATTCGACCTTACACTGAGATCTAGTCTGTGATCTCTGACTATTTTAAAACTTATAATTTAAAAAAAAAAAAAAAAAAAGTTTATATTTCTGTGTTCGCCCGAAAGGTGGAATTGAACCACTCTGCCGCTAGGCAGCTACAGGTTTGAAGCCTGCACCCCGGACCACCGAGGTTCATCCGGGCATTTAACACAGCTAGCAACACAGGAATATGTACCACCACATCCAAATAGATATTGCCATGAGGGTAGATAATTAAAAAAAATAAATAAAAGTAGCGTATATACCATACATTTAAGTATGGACACTGTATCAAATTGTATAAAAAATGTACACATAATACATTTTATATAAAACTCGAAATAATTGTTTAAAAAAAAAGCACCGCGCTGCATGATGGTTCATGTATGCAAATTAGTTATCTATCATTGGTTCACACTTGGGCGGGGAACACAGGGACTCACTGAATATTTTTCATTTATGTCTAACAGGCATTATTTACCACCAAATCCGCTTTTTAAACGCACATCTCTCTGTCCAAAATGCACGACAACCTTTAAGACGCAATAAATAAACATGTTAAATCATTTATCAACACCTGAGCTAGGATTCTTCTAACGAGAACACTCAGAGCCAAATAACACTAACTGTGTATTGGAGGCACGAGACTAAGTGATCTATAATAATAAATATGTTAATACCTTAATATGTATATATTTTTGGTTTGTACTTTAATTGTTTATTGTTCTTTGGTTGATAATGTAAGCTTTTTAACAAAGTGTCGATTACAAAGAGAATGGCATATATAGGCTACAGTAAATTGTACAGAATATACTCCAGTTATTTACAATTGCTAACAAGCATTTTTAATACTCATCTGATTATTTTAAATCTCCTCTAAAAGTTAGCACAGCTGTGTTATATGTGGATCAAACTGAAAATATGGATTAATAGCCTTGAACACAACTTGCAAAATTCTTGCAGATTTTTTTTTCATGCAAGCTTTACCATAGGTAAAACTATAGTGCCCTGCACTAATATTGGCACCCTTGATAAATATGAGCAAAGAAGGCTGTGAAAAATTGTCTTTATTGTTTAAACTTTTGATCTTTTGTTAACAAAAAAAAAATCATAAAAATACTCTGCTGTCATGGATATCAAACAATTGCAAACACAGGTTTATTAAAAAAAAACTGTTAAATATACGGGTGCAAGAATTATTGGCACCCCTATGAATTCATGTGACAAAAATATATTTGAAGTATATTTCCATTGATATTTTACAATTTTTTAAAGTATACCTGGGTGACTAGGAACAGGAAATTGTTCAACCATGACTTCCTGTTTCAGAGGGGTATAAATAAGCGGTAACATATAGGCTAAAATCCCCTTAGTCATTCATAACAATGGGTAAGACCAAGGAATATAGCTGTGATGTGCGGCAAAAGGTTGTTGAGCTTCACAAAATGGGAAGTGGCTATAAGAAAATAGCACAAGCATTGAAAATGCCCATTTCCACCATCAGGGCAATAATTAGGAAGTTTATGAATCAACCTGGAATTGGACGTGTGTCTATATTGTCTCAATGCACTGTGAAGAGGATGGTTCAAGTGGCCAAAAAATCTCCAAGGATCACAGCTGGAGAATTGCAGAAGTTAGTTGCGTCTTAGGTTCAGAAAACCTCCAAAACTACAATCTGAAGTCACCTACAACACCACAAGTTGTTTAGAAGGGTTTCAAGAAAAAAGCCTCTACTCTCATCCAAAAACAAACTCAAGAGTCTTCAGTTTACCAGACATTACTGGCCACAAAATGAAGGTAAAAGGCACACTTATAGCACTTTACACTGTGTCTCATTCACACTCCAATGGTAGCAGAGCTGCCATGCAAGGTGCTAATTTGCCATCAGGAACAACATAGGGTTCAGTGTCTTGCCTAAGGACACTTCGGCATGCAGAGTCATATGGGCTGGGAATTGAACCACCAACCCTATTATTTGTGGACAACCTGCTCTACCACCTGAGCCACAGATTCTGTATGGCAGAACGGTCTCAGATCCCTTACCATGTATTCTCCAACCTCATCAGGCATTATAGGAGAAGACTCAGAGCTGTTATCTTGGCAACGGGAGGTAGCACAAAGTATTGACTAAAAGGGTGCCAATGACTGTTGGACACCTATATTTAACAACAATTGGTTTTGATATACCTGTTCTGTGTTTGCAAATGTTTGATATCCATGAGAGCAGAGTATTTTTGTGATTTTCTTGAACAAAAGATCAAAAGGTTAAACAATAAAGAAAATTATTCACAGTCTTCTTTGCTCATATTTACCAAGGGTGCCAATATTAGTGGAGAGCACTGTACATGTATCTTTAAAATTCGTCTATTTCATGTTTTCATAGTGTATTTCAATGATTTACATTGAAAGTTAAAAAACTAAATGAAGAGTTTGGATATCATATTGATAGCAATTAGTTAGGCTAAGAAAATAATATATTGAACTATTTCAAAACCCTACAAACTCTGGGACAAACTGTTCTGGGCCAGATGAGTACCAACCAATATCTTGCTATACACCAAATTCTGTCCAAGTCCATGCAGTGCAGAGTGCATATTTAATCAGATGGAAAATTTTCCTCAGTGAAAATAAGCAGGCAAGTAAACATGCAGATCATGTGCATCGGTCAACAAGGCACTTCATCCAGTTATGCAGTCACATGTTGATTTGCAGTCAATTAAAAATGGTGTTATTTTCATCTTATTTACTGTTACTTAAAGACGAGGCGCAACAATAATTATTAATTTTATTTTCTCTGTAACAAGTGTATGACAAGTGAAGCAAGTTGGGTTGAGAGCACACTTTTTCAAAATATTCCGAATGCATTATTATCCTAGAGTGTTTACAGTGGACTGTAAATAACAAATAGTGGAAAATGAGTGTTTGAATGTCTGTGTGCATTGTGTGCAGATGCACAATTAATACAATGAACCCTCATACATTCAATTTTAAAAATTAAAAGTAACATTTTGGGGAAATAACTTGATAACTTCTGGTTTCCCACTGGATTGGTCTTAATTTCTTTTTTATAGTTTATTCATTATATAGCAAATTATTTGTCTTCATAAAGAAGAAATTTTTAGACATAAACGCCACAATAATGATTTACATATTTACATATTTTTAACTAAATATTGTATATTTAGTGCTAGTGCTAGGGGGAGGTGGCACCTGGGTTAGTAGTTAACACAGTTGCTTTGCACTGCCAGGGTTGAGGGTTCAAATCCCACCTCCACTCCAAGTACCCTGGTTTCCTTCCCCAGAGCACATACACACTGTCCATAGTCTGAACAATACACAGCACACTTATCTGAGGTATTTGCTCAGATACATGAGATATCTTTATCTGGGGTTATTTTAAAAAATAATAATAATTACAAACTGATTGAAAGCATAAGGTTGTAAATAATTAATGTAGATTTTTTTTTCTTCTGTTCAATTTTGTTATTTATACAGTATCATCAAACTCAATGCAAAACTACTGTTTTGTTGGCTGCTGCTCCATAAACATACATTATATATATATATATATATATATATATATATATATATATATATATATATTTTCATATATATATTCATATATATTCATATATATCATGATATATATTCAAGTGTCATCATATTTTTGTCATATTACCCACTGGTTTGAGTCATGGTGTAGTGAAACTAGTGATACTGGCTTGTACAGCCATCATACTGTCAACTTTTCATATCTCCTATACTCGACATATGATTCTCCGCTGATCTAAACAGCAGAAATGATGTGCCTTGTCAAGTTCATGATGCTTGTCTGGTACACATGCTTAGATTCAGTGTGAAGTTATGCTAAAAATAAAAATTAGATCAGTTTTCCTTTGTGGTGAAAAGATGTAGTGTCATCTAGAGTCAAAGCCATATCAACCTCCTTTAAAAGACATCTTTATTTTGCAAGGAAATAAATTATACAACATAAAAAATGTATTTGAAGAGAAATAAACATATGGTGTACACCAAACCGGTTCACCCTGACTGCACGATGAACATCCACTCGAGCACCCCACAGCTCCACTCCCTCTCTGCACATAGTGGCACACATTCACGTGAATTCAGCGGGGGATTAAAAACCCAAGTCTTCATGTTTACAGCCGTCAGATCTGCACAACTTAAGAGACGTAGATGATCCTACACAGTAATGCATGTTTAATAGGTAAATTCATATGGGGTATTTTTTTTGGGTGCGGCTTCAAACTAAGCATACTTAATTTCTTGCTATCGTTCTCCTAAAGACAAAACGGTCAAGTGCAGAAAATTACTCACTCACTCACTCACTCAGAAATTAACACTGAAAACTGTTCGTTCAACTCTATTCGAATCTTAAGACATGAAAGAAAATGAATACTGATTATATGCTTCGCTGCAGCCTTTTCACGTGTGGATGAAGTGGGTGGTGTGAGAAAAGTGAACAGGACGGACACACACACACACACACACACACACACACACACACACACACACACACACACACACACACACACACACACGGAGTCTCTGAAACCTCTTACGATATAAAGGGGCTGAAAACCAGTGCTGGGTTTGGATAAAGGTGCTTTTGTGGATTTAGGTGCAAGATCAACCAAAGCAACCTCAAGGTCTATTGTATTATAACTTATAGGTCCTATAACACACAGGATAACAGTAGAGCATCCAATGTTGGAACCTCACAACTCAAAAATCACACATGACTTCAGCCTTCTGCTGCTTCAAATCCAACACGACTCTCAGCGTCCTACATTAAAAACACCACGTCCTTGCGTTAATGCACGACTGCAGCACGCCCCACATGCTACATCCACTATGGATTTTACTTTAACAATTACCAAGTTATTAAAACATGCCGAAAAATATTAAACAACGTGTCTGGAACTACTTTCTTGTAAAAAACAAAACAAAAACAAAACAAAAAAAAAACCAGCCTGTATTTGCTTTGGGTAAAGATTTGCTTAGTTGTTTCTAAATTTAAATGCAAATGTTAACGGCAGAAATATGCTTGCAAAAATAGTTTGATTAAAAAAAAACCAAACAAAAAAAACATTCACTCATTAGGTAGTTCAGAGAAATTTAAATATCTTCTTAGTGTCACGCTACTTAATGGAAACCTTACATTCAAAAAACCATTAATGCCAAATTCCAACAATTTCATGAAGTGGAAACCCAAACCAAATCAGAATTATTACACACCGGTCAAAAACTAGTGGAAAAGGAGACGCTGTAAAACGTCATCTGCAATTTAGGAAACGTGAAACAAATCACTGAACAATTGTGAGTAAATAAATAAACTACACAATGAATTTTACACTGGCCAAAAAAAGAAAAAAAAAAAAGAAAAAGAAGAGTTTTGACTCTTCTTTAGTTCACGTGTTCTTCCCCTGTGGCGTGTGGGTTTCCTCCCACCTGGATTGGCTATCCTAGCTGTGAATGGGTCTGTGTACGAGACCCTGCGATGGACTGGCGTCCCAATGTTCCTGGGACAGGTTCCAGATCCACCACGACCCTGACTTGGATAAAGTGCTTAACTGAGGGTGAATAAATGACGAGTCAGTTTATTATGTTTACAAATTGTCTATGTGTCGGCTTTTCCTGACTGGGCATTCGTTTTCACATTGTACTGATACCAAGTTGATTCGTGCGGCTCAGGATTTTTCAAAGGATAACGATGTTTAAATGAAATAAACATGTATAAATAAACCCTGTATGTAACCTATTTAAACCTACACATAGCATATCGATCCAGATTGAAAGTAGACTTTAAAAAAAAAAAAAAAAAAAAAAAAAAAAAGACATGGCTGATTTTCAGGACTGTTTAAAAAAAATAAATAAATAAATACTGAAACGTGGATTTGAACAATATCATACGTGCACTCTTTTTTTAATTCTCAAAATGTTGCTTTATGTAATATTTAATGCTTTGTTTTTTTCATGATCATTTTTCATTATGATCTCAGTTATCAAGAAGATACTTTAAAGCACTTGCTAGTGTAGGTCAGTGTATGCAACCCAACTAATGACTGGTGTGAAACATTTTAAATAGGCCATGTAGGTAACAAGAAATGTTTTTTTTTTTTTTTCAACCATTTAGTCAATTATAGCAATATCATTTATCACTCAAATCTGATAACGGAAAACAGTATCACTCATCGCTCACATCTGTTAGAGTGCGAGGAGGGTATGCTATAAAACAATTACATCGTGTATAAACAGAGTAACGATACTGGTCATAGGGAGCTGATCCTAAATGAGTGAGTAAAAGTGAAATACACTAGAAAATATTGCCTAGATCATTTCCGTATAATGATTACATCAATCCTTCCACGTGGACAATGTGCGAGCTCGTACAGCACTCGTGTCGAGAAATCGAACCGTTCCAATGACACACTCTGAAAAAATAACACCGCAAAGAAGAAGCCAATGTGTCCTTAAGTGGCTTGAAGGTCAACGGAAATAGTATGTAGGAGAAGTAGTAGTAGGAGAAGTAGTAGTAGGAGGAGTAAACGGTATCTCCGGGGCAAGTCGTATCAAAACTACTCAGATAACGGAACAGACGCCTACTAAACCCCACTGCAGACTGGACGTGGTATCACGCTGCAACTGTATCTGACGTCGTGTAGGCCAGAGAGAAGTCAATAATAATAATAATGAATAAAGGGGAAAATGTAAAGTGAACTTCTGTGATCTCAAGATGGCTGCCTTACAGTATAACACGCCATCATCGACTATCCAAGTTTAACACGTTCTCGAAAAGAAAAGAAACCAAAGCAACACAGAACAGATGACGGGAACATGGCCATGCTGAATGTGTGGCAGAATGCGTAAAGTGCTAACGCTCCAGTCCACCATCCTGGTGACGGAGCTCCCATGTGGCTGCAGTGTGAGCTTTTGGACCAGGCTGAGAGCTGAGCTGGAGAGGAGAAGAGTGGACACAGCCTGGACCAGACAAGGACACACACACACACACAGAAACACAGCACACACAAACAAGTCCTCAGATGACAAACATTCCCACCGACAGCATGCTGTTGATGTCAACACTCACAAAAAACCAAAAAAAAAAAAACAAAAAAAAAAAAAAGGCAAACCACCCACCATGCATACTGACTACCTGTTGGCAAAAATATAGTTCACTTTATTTTTGTTGTTTTGTTTTTCCTTTGAAATCTCCCATCCTCATCTCAGGTTTCTTTACTGTAAGGTAAGGCAGGGATTTTTCTTGAAAACGAGCTATTCTGGTGTGTGACTGTCGTGTAAAACAAGCCCATCACTCCACGAGAAGATCAGCAGCCAGCTTGGTTGCTCCATTGCGTCAGCACTCCTCTCTCGCTGCTGAGCCGCTGCATGTTCAGTGTCTTCATCTTGATTGGAACGATAAGCATTTCCAGCAACAAAAAAACAAACAAACAACCTCAGTGCTATGCCATGTAGATGAAGGTGTTAATGTCCGACTCATCACGCTTGATGTACTTGTGCTCAATCAGCCACTCGATCTGCTCCTTGATCATCTTCTTTTGGGGAAGGAACATGTTTTTCAGGATCTCCACCAGCTCGGTCTGCAGCTGGGCATTAGTGATCTTCTTTCGCATCTTCATAATTTGAATAATGGCCTCCTGCAACATCAAAAGCGTGAAAAACTGTAAACACAACAAATCTCTCTTGGTGGGAAGAAAAAAAAAACCCAGCACACCATCGCATTCAATGGAAATCTCTGAAAGGTTCAGTTACATAACATTCCTTTCTTACAAATAAAGTATGTAAAGTACATTTAACGCTTAACCCGGTAGAGATTAATTTCTACCTAAACAATTAGACACTTCAAAGTAGTTATATTTGGTCTATTGTCTCTAGTACTGTAGGCAGTCTCTGTTCCAATGAGCTGCTAAATCATTTACGTCAATGCATGTGATTGGATAAAGTACAACAGATTGTCTGTTACAGAAGCTGCATCGGTTCATACTAATAAAACTGGTGAACTATGACCATCTTTTCCAGATGTTAATCGGCTCTGCATCTGTTCTCTTGGATTGACATAAATACTTAACGAGGTCCACATCTGGACCGTGCTCTGCCAGTTGATGATCCTTGCCGCAATTTATGAAACAACGTCACGAACTTCCATGAAACATTTTCCCATCAAAATGATTACATACCTGTGTTCTTAATATTCTTAGTTGAACAATGCCTTCATTCTCTTCCTCTCTCATTCGCTCCGTAGTCAACTGTAAGCGGCCAATCAGGTTAATCTTCCCCCTCTTCTGCACCTTGGAGTTTTTTCTGATGAGCAAAACAGTGAACGCTGTAGCACCAGGACTCTACTTAACCCATTTACTCTGATAAAATCAATGTAAAACATTTATAAAAAAATAAATAAATTAATAAAAAAAACAAAAACAAAGAGTAAATAATCAAAAAGGAGATACACACATCAAGGAGAATTCCTGGTTAACGAAGAACAATGTACTATCTGTGAAGTCTTTGGGAGAGCTCACTTGAGGTTCATATGAAAGCACCTGCCGTTTGAGTTTTGGGAAGGCAACGAGAGACTAAAGGGAGGGAGGGAGAGGGAGAGAGAGAGAGAGAAAGACAGAACAAACGTCAGCAACGTGCTTAAACCCACCGGCTACATAGATATGACTTTAGAACACATCAACTGTCACATTACCTCAACCACCATGCATTCAGAAACGATTCAAACCCGTTTCCTCATTTTTGTTAACTTACAGCCTTACTATAAAATTAATTACTTAAAATGGTTTGCCAATTATCTGCAAAAACACTCCATAATGAGAAATCACGAACCAAACTGAGGCATGACATTTACGCAAGTGTTCAGACTCTTAACTTGGTATTTTGTTAATACACCTATGCAGCAATTCTCTGAAGAACCGTTCAGGCTCTGTCAGGGTGGAAGTGGACGGTCAGTGTACGGCTATTTTCAGGTTTCTCCAGAAATGACAATTTCCATCAGGTTCGAGTTTGGTCGCTGGGCCGCTCAAGAGCGTTAATGGGAGCCATTCCTGTGGTTGTGTGTTTCGAGTAACTGTCATGTTGGAACTGGAAGTCCTGAGCTCTAATTCAGCAGAGGAGATGCCTCATTTCTCCCCTGAATCGTGACAAGTTTCTCAGTCTCTGCTGCTGTGAAGCCTCCTCGCATCAGGACAGTGTGCTTCAGAATAGAGATGGAACTGGGCATGTGCTGAACCTGGTTTCCTTCAAATGTAGTGCTTAGCTTACAGGACAAAAAGTGTTCAATCTTGATTTCATCAGACCATAGAGTCTTGGTTTTCATGGCACAGGAGCCCATCAGGTGCCAAATGAACAATCACATGACTTTTACCGATTTACATTTCTCTCTGGCCACTCGACTATCAAGGCCTGATTGGTGCAGTGCTGCACAGATGACCCCTCTGGTCAGTTCTTACATTCATCTCCACACAGGACTTTTGGAGCTCCATTAGGTGACCTTAAAATTCTTGGTCACCTCCCTGACTACAGCTCTTTTCATCATTTGCTCAGTTCTTTAAGAATGATGGAAGCAGCCAGCGTTTCTTCAAGACCTTCAAAGCTGCAGATGCAAAAAGTTTTGTTCCCTTCCCCAATTCTGTCTTTGAGGGCTACAGACAATTCCTTTGGGTTGCAACTCTGCTTTGCCATGCAAACGTGTGCCTATCCAAATGATGTCCCATCAAACTGAATGTACATGTTACAATGAATTGAAAACTCTGTAAGAAACT